>NC_056737.1:745979636-746085833 GCF_019279795.1 Protopterus annectens | reverse complement strand
CACCCTCGTGTCATAACATAGTTAGGTAGGGGTTTGAATCCTGCAAATGCTCAGTGTGTGTGGAGGGGGTTAGTGTGTGTGCAAGTCTGTATGAAGGAAATATCACTTTTGGCAAATCCCCTATCTAAACACTGATGATGTCAGCACCCTATAAGTACAGCAGGAGAAGGGAAACCTCCCAGTAATTTGAATAGCGCACTCTGTTAATGCACCTCTCCCAAGTGTCATAATATAGTCAAGTAGGAGTTTGAAACTTGTAAATGGCATGTGTGTGTGTTTAGATGTGGGGACTCTGTGTGTGTGTGTGCAATTCTGTATGAAAAATATGTGCTTTTTTGAAATCAGGAGATCACACTACATGATGCACATTACCCTTTCCAAACAGTGATGATGACAGCACCCTATACATACAGCTGGAGAAGAAACATCTGCCAGTAATCAGAATAGCGCAACCTACTACAGCGTCACTCTCAAGTGCCATAACATATTTAGGTAGGGGTTTGAAACCTGCAAGTTTGGATGTGGGGAGTTTGTGTGTGTGCATATCCGTATGAAAAACATGTTAGTTTTGGCACTCAGGAGATCACACTACCTGATGCACATTACCCTTTCAAAATACCGATGATGTCAGCACCCTATAAGTACAGCCAGAGAAGAGGATCTATCTAATAATCCAAATAGTATGCTTTGCTAATGCGTCGCTCTCACGTGTCGTGACGTAATTAGGTAGGGGTATGAATCCTGCAAGTGTGGGTGTGTGTGTGTGGGTAGTAGGGTGTGTGTAAATGCAAGTGTGAAAGAACAGATCCTTTTGGCAAATACTACAATACACCAGATGCTGCATATTCCCCCAGTAAACACAGGGGATGTCACCACACTATCAGCCCAGCCAAACAGGGCTAGTTGGCCAGTATTGCCAATAGTGCGCTCTGCTACTGGGTCTATTACCATTGTCAGAGTACAGATAGGTATGTTTTGGTAACCCACAACTGCCACGTGTGGTTGTGTCAGACATTATGACCTTGTGTGGGTCTTTGTACATAACAATGCATGCCATTGCCTAAACCAGCAATGGCATTGCACACATGATGTATGTGTGACACATACACATAAATACCTGTGACCTGCAGTAGTTACCATGTCTGACACATGCCTCGAGTGGATAAATGGTATTTGCAATGTATACCAATATGACTGTGTCTTACTGTGCAGGCCGCACGCGTATGTGTCTATACAGTGTGGGTGTATATGGTAAAATACCTACAGCAGGGGATACACATCTGGTCTGGGCCATATAGTCTACATGTAGTCGATGTACAGGTGCTGCATGTTCCCACCTGTTGTGGGAGTGGTAACATGTCATTCCACTGCAATTCAGTGACCACTTGCTGTGAACCCTTCAACTAGTGTGTTGTAGCTACAGTAATGCTCACGCACAATGTTTGGCTGGATGCAGTCCAGCCATATAAAGACAGTTCTTGAGACTGTCATATTGCCAGTGTTGTTATGGAGGATAGGTGGTTTTCCTGTGTATGGGAGGGTTGTGTGTGCCAGGCTAGGAACCAGATGGCAGTCCAACACACTGTTAGCTGCACATGATTAGGCCCTGATGCTTTGTGCTGTGCCAACAACCTGGAGGTGTGTGTATCTGTGTTGCCTTGGGATACCACCCCCCTGTCCATGTGTGTTACATGTGTAGGGGATGACAGGCATGGTATGAGGCATAACCTGTCAGTGATGGGTAACACCTGTGAGCCATGAATCAGGACTCTGGTACTGCACAGACATTGCAGTTCACCGTGCTGAGGACAGTGTCCAGTGCATGCATCTTGCGGTATACACTGCTGGTGTTGTGTAGCAGCACTGTTAGTGTCCTAACCTGTGTGATACCTGCGGAGGTGGCTATGTAATCCATGTCCTGCAGCATAAGGCAGTATGTGTGTATCAAGGAGCTTTGCCAATATACATTGGGCCATGGGTGTCACGTGCAAGATGACCCTTGCACATCATTGTGGCTTCCCTAGCATGTAAGCACACGTTGACAGCCAGTGGATTCCCTATGAATGACATTGGAGACTGAGCAGAATGTAGACATATAACACCCTTCCTACATATAGTGGTAGCATACCTGGTGAGGGTATGTTGGCAACCAAGATCAGGCTCATACTGGCCCGTGCCACATGCTGAGAGATCCATTCTATCATGTAGTCCAGGGAGGTATGTCTCAGGTCAGCCATAGTGGCATGGTCAATGAGTGAGTCATATGTGTCCATGCCTCTGACTGACCTGTATGCATGTGTTCTGTGGTGGATCATAGTGCCCCTGAGGCATATCACTGTGACCTTCACCAGATACAGCCTGTTGAGTGGGACCCCAGTGCAGCACCCAAGACAGGTACCTGACACGTCTGTAGCAGGTGTGTTGTCTAGCCCTACAGGCTGTGAGTGTGTGGCACACGGGATGTGTGTGCCATGTGTGGCATGTGCTCTGTTCCGACGGAACATATGCCTGTGTGCCAGCTGCGGAGGTGTGTGATGCTCAGGCAGGATGCCATTCTGAGTCCCCACGTATGCCCCAGTGTGTTCAGCATGCTGTCAGTGCATGTCTATGTCTGACTTGTATTGTAGTCACTGTAATATGACATGCCACCTGACAGGGTATGGCATTACTGGTTTCAGAGAGCTCAGTCCCCAGATTGGCTATGTGGTGGCATCCCACACATGTGTTGTACGTTCCTGGCCAAGGGTGATGGCTGACTGCATACATGTGGCAGCTGTGACATTGCCACATGACTCACATAAACCACAACTGGACCATAGAGGTGATTCACAGGTTACCTTTGCACATGCTACCCTAGTAGTGCGATTGCCATTGTGAGTACCAACACATAGGGCCAATGGGGAACAACATACTGAAGGTGTGTATGTGTGGGTGTACTGCTACTGTTTCATAGCACTGGCATATATGACTGCACACGTGGGTAAATGCCAGGTAAGACATGTGCAATGTGTCACAGGCAACGTACATGCGAACAGGATGGACAGTGACGTTCTGTCATGTGTAAACTTGACATACGTATCGTACGCTATGCAGATGTCACTAGAAGTCCACAGAAGCACTGTAACTCTGCATTGCAGGTGTAAGCAGTGTTCCAGGGAACCCCAAGCGAACATGCATGCAAACAAAGCTACAATAAGCAGGGCTGGAAGTAGTGCATTGTACAACAAAGAAGGGGTAACACTAACAGTAAGTAGCAATGCAAATATGTAGGCACTATCAACATGTACCCAGGAATTCACAGCGCAGATGCCCATGGTAGAACTGATATTATGTCATAGTTAATTGTGATTTGGATTACATTGGTACTGCACACATATCAACATGCGCAAACATCCACATTGCATAGTCATTGTGGGCAACTTGGCACAATTACTGTACATGTCCACCGTTGCATATCACTACTTGCGTTAGCTTCCCCCCTGTGCTACCCATGTATGCGGCTATCTGTTGACATCCTTACCACTGGCATGCAATTATGTGCAGCTGTTACACTTTGGTACGTACTATGGGTGCAGATGACAATTCAGGACATTCATACGGTTACTGCAACAGGCATGCTGGGATATACACACAGTCATATCAGCACACTGTACTGTTACCAACATGATACTACTAATACACTTCTATGTAGTCACCCTGTGCATCAGCAACGTGTTTACCTGTTCCCGCAATGATGTTGGTGATTGCAGGAGGTGGCACAGTGTCATCATATGCACAGGGTGTGAATTAGGTATAACTGAGTCTGCCACTGATACCACCAATTGACATGTGTGTGTATATGTGTTGGTGAGGGGCAGCAGTACAGGGTGGGGCACTGTTGGTGCAGTATGTGCGTGTATGTGGTCGCCCTAGGTGTTAACATTTTGCATGTGTGTATGCACGCACACAGTTCCACCTCATGGCTGCCATATACAGAGGTTTGTGGACAGCCACAGACTGCACCTGGCAGGTCATACAGATCAGTGTCTGTGGGCACGGACACGGTACCTGTGCCTGGCAGGGATGCTATGGACCGTATCCAGTACTAAGCCAGACTGGGTACTGTCATCAGAAGCGGGAGTGTGTTGACTGGACACAGGTCCCTGTTGGGACTGTCCAGAGCCACATGCACGTGGTCTCCTGGGGCGTTCCGATGACAGCACAGACCCAGCATTGCTGGGACTGCTGCTGGCACTATGGGGGCATGCGCGGGCCTGTTGTCGTCCGTGCCGACTGCCAGCTGCTGCTGTTGCTGGCATACAGCCACGCCGATGCCGCAAACGCCCACCATTTCCCTGGCTCATGGACATTTGGTTGTGGAACTGCTGTAATATGTCCCCACAACGTCTGTCTATGACATCGGTGAAATTATGGATAGCATCCGCGATGTCACGCATACTGTCAGTCATGGCTGTGCGACATGCTCTCAGCTCCCTCAGACCCTGTCTGGTGTACCTTTCCATACGTGACTGTGTCTGCATGACAGCCCGAAACATAGCTGAGGTTGACAGACCTCTTTGGGCACGTCTGCCAGAGGCAGTACGCCCACGGATGCTCCCACGAGAACCCATGGGCAACCGTCTGTGTGGTACCATCGCAGGACCCTGCCCATGGCTGCTGTGTGGGGATGCATGTGCCACAGGTACCAAATTACCCTGGTCAATGCCCACTGTATCCTGTCCATCACCTAGGGACAATGGTGACAACGGATGTACTGGCAGGATGACTGTGCACAATGATGGGGTTGACAGCTGTGTACTGTCAATTGGCTGACCAATGGCGGACCCTGACACACCTTCCTGTACCATTACACAGATATCATCATTACCAGTACCTGTGGCACCAGATTCAGGTTCCCTGCTGCAGGACACCAGAGCAGCACCAGAACCTGTGGGAGGAAGACAGGAAACACAGTTTACAGTGTCCACACATTGTTACCAGTGATGCACTTATACACACATGCACACATGCACACTTGGACACATGCTCACATGCACACATGGACACAGGCACACATGCACACATGGACACAGGCACACATGCAGACATGCACACGTGGACACATGCACACAGGCACACATGCACACATGCACACAGGCACACATGCACACATGCACACATGCAGACATGCACATGTGGACACATGCACACGTGGACACATACACACATGCACACATGCACACGTGGACACAGGCACACATGGACATATGCACACATGGGCACATGCACACATGCACACATACACACGTGGTCACGTGTACACATGCACACATTCACACGTGGACACAGGCACACATGCACACATGCACACATGCACACGTGGACACAGGCACACCTGCACACATGCACACATGCACACATGGGCACAGGCACACCTGCACACATGCACACATGCACACCCCACAGTATACACACAGAGCACTGCTGAGTTACACTAGTGTTACTAGCACTATCAGGACTATTATAGGTATTGTTGAACACACTCACCAGCATGGATGGCCTGCCTTGCTGTAACCCCGAAGGGACCTGCAGAAATGATGAGATTAATGTCAGTGGGCACAACTGTGCCATTGATACTGCATATGATACAGTGCAGTAGTACACCAGTTGCCTTTCACATGGCAGCTGCTGATATTGCCAATATCACACATGCACAATTACATATTATGATGACAGCTACATACCACGGACACACCTTACACATGCATAAACTAACAGTGTACAGAACAGTCAAGTGTACATATGGCATATTACCTGCACACTCCATGTCGTGCTGCTGTGTGGATCCAGCCTCCATCATGATGCAGGTGTATTGCTGTTGTTGTTCCGGGGCTGGAGCCACAACACTTAGGAGTAGCCCCTCCAGTCTGCTGAGGAGGGGACGTGTGGCCACCCCACCTCCTGTGGCAACCTGTTGCCTGTGGATATCCGACGCACGCTGACAGACATTTCTGATTAAATCACTGCAGTGATGTCGTACCTGCTCAAATGTCCTATTATGCATGCCAATGTCATTTACCCTACGGACAAGGTCTTGCCACAGTGCAGCCTTCTCTTGCTGATTCTGACTGGTGCGGGAAAACAGTATGTCATACACCCACACCAGGCTCTGGTGTATCTCCTCATCTTCCGCTGCAGAGTAGGCGGGATTATGCTGACGCGCCATCTCCCTGGAAGAGAACACAAACAGGATATCAGCAGACTATGTCAGCAACATATGGCACACATACTATACATGATACTCATGTGTAGTGATATACTACTACTCCCATATGTTGCATGTGTGTGTGTCGTGGTGGATACGCAAGTACATGGCCAGATATCAGTGCTCAGCCAACACCTGTGCAACAATACCTGCCACATTCCACACAACATAGTAGCATGCCCCATCTGTCAGCACACACTGACAGGTCCAATGCACAACCTCACTCTGGGGGTTCATCCCAAGGTACTGTATGTGGGACGCCATCCACTAGTGTGATGTGGACACAAGTTACTCGGCCTGGATATACATATCCCACCACCACCACCAGCACAGTAGACTACTTTGATATGTATGTGATTAGACAGTTATTCACTTGTTAGGACTGAGATGCTATCCATGCAGCACACTGGGCCAGTGGAAGCCACAACCCACACTGCTGACCCCTTTGCAAATGCTTACCATGGACATCCCACAGATTGCATGGAACTTGCACACACATTTCTAACCCAGACCCTATGCACAAAGGTTAGGCATCCTGTCCGGTGGACGCCAGACAGGGGCAGATTGTGTAACAATAGCAGGAGGCTACTGCAGGACAGAGCAGATTCACATTAAGGGAAGGCATCTGTGGTCAGCACTGGTACTATGCTACGGTCTCTCATAACAACGGCCATGGCCTACTCTGGGAGGGAAATGGCCACAAACACTATGGATAACCACAAGGCCTTCTTCAGTTATGTTACATATATGGACCAAATGCCTCAGATATGCTCTGCGTTAATACACACCTACTTAACACTCACCAAACACACAGATATTGGCAACATTCTTGCAGACAGGTTCGGTGCACGTATCCCTCCTCCTTCTCCCCCACCAGTTGAAATACTTATCACAGCTGTATGTAACCTCCCTATCATCTCACATGTCCAGGTGAGGGCCGCCCTCAGCAAAGCAGAACACACAGTATCACTGTGACCTGATGGTATCCCTGGATGTGTGCTACATGCACTCCAAGAGGACATACAACCACATATAAGACTGATAATTAATCTTGGCCGTACTACAGGATATGTACCTGGACACTGGCATACAGCAACAGTGGTTCCACACCAGTAAGGAGGCACCTCTACTGACCCTGGGAACTACCACATCATATGCATAACTGGCCTGGTCTGCTAAGCTATGGAATTATTCAGTATGGGATGCATATGCAGTGATATCGGGTACCTGCAGACACTTGTTCCCAGCCAGTTTGCCTTTGTGATGGGCTGATCCTGCCTTTTGAACCTGGCTGACCTTTCAAAGCAGTCACTACAGCCATTGCTGAGAGCAACGCACAGACAACTGCTGCCAGGATCATGGCCTGACACTGATTGACATGTAATGTATAGTCATCCCCTTTTGGTGGAACTACGTACACACAACATATCACATGGATATACCTATAGATACAGACCTATGACACATTTGGAGGGTTCACAGTATGCAGACTATTAACCTGCTACTTTGCATTACCTGTGTTTGTCGCAGCTGGTTGTGTTACCACTGCTTCTGCTTCCTGCTGCTACTGTCACTGCTGACAGCTTAGAGTCACAGTGTGTAGCGTGTACTTTTTTTTTTTTTTCTCTCTGTCTCGGTTTGTCTCTCTCCCTCTGTCTGCTTCCAGACAGTGCAATGAATGTATTGCATGTGTGGAGTGTTAGTACAGGATGCTTTTGTAGGTATCTGCATAGGTCCATGTGATGGCCTCTGCACCAATTGTAAGCCAGCATTTGCTAATTGCATGCAGCCAGTTGTGTACTGATTGCAGTTCTCACTGTGATTTCAGGACAGTGCTATAAAAGGGTATGTGAGATAGGCGTTGCCCTTTCAGATTGTAAGGGCGGGGACCATGCTGGTATGCTGTGGACACTGTTCTGTGAGTGTAAAGGTTAGTTTCTCTCTCATGATTCAGGCTGTGTTGTAGATTCACATTTCTCCATTCCTCTCTCCTGTTCCCTGTAGTAAGTGTGTATGCACAATGACACCTACAACTATATATAGATATATATTTATATATATATATATATATATATATATATATATATATATGTAAATATACATACATTTATATATGTACATTAACTGACATTATTACCTACAAGCTACGAACTAGCATGGCTGTTTCTGTTCAAACACTACTATTATGGGAATCCGGTAGTTTTGACAGTAATTCTAAATGACATGTTTTGTGTACTACACATCCTATATTCCCTTTACATTCATCCCTACTATTACATGATATATTTATTTTAGCACAATGTTCTTGTATAAGAGTCATGGCTTAGTGGTAGGTCATACAGACTACTGTTTCCTGGGTTCGGGACTGACAGTGGGATTTTATTTTGCTTTTGAACTGACTACAGGACCTGTCAATCAGAGTGACTAAGGCACTTTTAAGCAGTTGTAACCGGGTTAACGCTGGTTTGCGCGGAGCTCACGCATGTGCACTGGCGGTTAGCTCCGTGCACACACGCGCACACCCGCTTAACAGTGCTTACTCTGGCGCACACCCGTGCTATTTTCTTTGAAAGAAATGAAAATGGGGAGACAGGAAAGTGGTGAAAAAGGGGTCACAAAGAGGGTAAGACAGTAGGGAAACAAGCTTGGGATTTGCAGGAGGGATGTAGGTAAGGCCCATAGCTGCCCATTTCTTCATCAGCAACAGCTGTGCATATGTATGTAATTTGGTGTGACATTTGAAACCTTCCACCCCTGAGAGAGGTGTCAGGACAACAATAATACTTGTACAGCCAATTGTAATTGATAGTTTTCATGTCCAGCAGACATGTGTGCGGAATGGGCAGCTATGTATGGGGCGTAATTTTTTTGTGGGTACAGAATGCCCTTTTTTTTTTTTTTTCAGGTGAGAGTGGTATGTCAGGTGAAGGAAGTCGGTATAGCTGGGGAGGTAGGTTGGGTAGGTAAACAGACAAGAAAAACAAGATGCATATAGGGGCGGTGTATGACACGTGTGGGGGGGGTTACACAATTGACGGGGACGGAGGTTTGGATATCCAGAGCCCATGCGCCCATAGATGGCAACAGTGGAACTGATATCCCCACCCATAGGCAGTTGCCACTGTTCCTTCACTGCCCAGGACGGGGCTGTGCTGGGGGCTGTGTAGGCCGGGCAACAGGCATGCCCGTAAGTTGTGCCACCTGTGCCTCAAGCTGGTGTAGGGGCTTGAGAACAGAGTCTCGGATCTCCCTACACACCACAGTCCGGACAGTACGGAGAGTGAGTGGTGGTTCTCCTCCGGCCACACTTGCAAAGGGGGGGGCGAGCCCCATCCCCTGCAGTGCTTCCACCCGCAGGTGGCACAGGGCCACAGGAGGAGGGTCCAGACTGGGCACTAGTGCCAGGTGCACTTGCCAGCTGAGGTGGGAGAGGTGGGTCCGCTGGAACCCGCCTTCCCTGTCGTCCTATGTTTTGCATTATGTCATGACAGTTTGGTTTAGTGACATATAATACCATTCACAATTAGTTGTAACAGCATGCATTAGTATTCCCATTAACCAAACACCCAGATATTCACACCATTGAACAGCGAGCATAACACATGCATAATTTGAACAGCAATTCACAGTCCAACAACATGTAGGGTTGATTGATGGCAACAGGCCATCAGGTTTGGATATATGAACAGGGCAGATGCATCAACGGACATGCAAATATATATGACCCAACAGGACAAATGTCCAGGGGTGTTAATTGCGATTGCACATACCATTTTCACGTGGAATGGGTTATATGTGGTTATAGGGTGGGGTGAAGAAAATAATATTAACACCTTCGAATACCAATACATATGCTGTACATTTCTAATAGCTGCACATATATACACACTACTGTTCTACCTACAGTTTCCTATATGATAACTACTTCAACTTGGTGATAGGACTGTTACTGCAACATCAATTTACATTTTATTGTTCTTCATACACATTCATATCTAGCTTTGTTCAGCTACATCATCCTGCTACATTTGCTTTATATAGCTATAGACAGGTGTGGATGTTTGGTATATCAGACAATCATACTATCTGCATATTGCAGACTGAGAGCAACATATCCAGATTTTGGGATACACATTCCAGATGCAGCAACACTTTGAACAGATTTCGCTGTTTGGTTTTGATTCTCACATGCATTTCATTCTGTCTTGACTGCAGTATACTTTATTCAGGGGTTATTACTACTGTATTGCTGGATTGGGTTATATGTAGTTATAGGGTGGGGTGAAGCAAATAATATTAACATCTTCGAATACCAATACATATGCTGTACATTTCTAATAGCTGCACATATATACACACTACTGTTCTAACTACAGTTTCCAATATGATAACTACTTCAACTTGGTGATAGGACTGTTACTGCAACATCAATATACATTTTATTGTTCTTCATACACATTAATATCTAGCTTTGTTCAGCTACATCATCCTGCTACATTTGCTTTATATAGCTATAGACAAGTGTGGATGTTTGGTATAGCAGACAATCATACTATCTGCATATTGCAGACTGAGAGCAACATATCCAGATTTTGGGATACACATTCCAGATGCAGCAACACTTTGAACAGATTTCTGTTTGGTTTTGATTCTCACATGCATTTCATTCTGTACTGACTGCAGTATACTTTATTCAGGGGTTATTACTACTGTATTGCTGGATTCATGACACTTTCTCACACTCTCTCACTTGTTTTCATTTTACTATTCAGGATGATACTTACTTCTAGGCTTTATTGACATGTTTTACCTGTAGTTATTACAATCCTTTCCAGCAGTCTCACTTCTGTCATGTTTCAGTATTTCAACAGGGATATATTTCACACATGTGATTTCATCATCTTCTGCAGCTGTACTTTTCAGCCTGCTGCAGGTTGTGTACTATTTTCTTACAGGTGGGGCATCTTTATTTCAGAATTTATGTCAGACATTTTCATTTTTCTGTTTGGATTACAGACTGCAACACACTTTTGTAATCAAGCAATACTTGCAAACACTTTCACACTGTTACTTGCACATTGTATTACTTAGTGACTACACTGCACTCTTTTGCTGACTGTCATACTTTTATATTTCTTTACAGTTACTAGTAGTGGATTACTGACCTGCCTGGTGGTGCAACCGCACCAGCCTATCGCCATAGGCTCTGCAGTTCACAGAACGGACACCTGCAGCTGTAATATAAATGAAGTAATATTGGAATACACATCTCCATAATATCAGCTAGTTTAATTTCTTACATACATAATTAAATGTAACTTACTCAGTAGTGGGGCGTTGGGCATTTTCCGGGCCTCCTGGATCCAGAGGTTCAATTGGTCCTGCTTGCATCTCTTCAGGTCCGCATGGTGGTGACGAACCTGCTCACCAGTCCTTGGAATCCCTGTGGCACTGGTGAGATCATGAGCCAACCGGTCCCACACCTCAGCCCTATATGCTCCCCACAGGACCTGGCCCTGCATGAGTTGGGCCTCATGATTGTGGACTAGGAGCCAGACCATGTACCTGGACTCCTCAACGCCCCACCTCTGTGCTCGAAAGCAACTACCCTCACCTACTCCTGTCATTCTGGCTGCAAGTCAGTTCTACAATCGTTTATGCTGTGTATTCCTGCCAATGGGGCTTATATAGTCCGTTTTTCCCGCACATATCTGTGATTGGCCAATTTGAAATTGTATCAACTTCACTAAACCTGCATTGTCATGCTCCAGTTTGTATTCATTCCTATATATTTGCTATTATTGCATTTATAGGTACTGCTGTCATGGCTTAGTGGTTCAGTACCTTGACTATGGTGTATAGTATCCTGGATTCGAACCTGGCCACTACTTTTTATTTTTTATGTCTGTCTAGACAAGCTGAGGGGTGTGTCTGTGTAAAGGCAGTTTTGATACGGCTTGCTCAACGTTGCCCGTCGGATAGCTTGTTTGCGCGGTGCGCAGCTCCGCGCAAATGGCGTACGCTGGTTTAAGCCTCATTTGGCTATCAGCACGCATATTACGCTCAGCTCAGTTAGGGGCACATAGATTCAGCGTGTTAAACCACTGCTCAGCTACAGGCACTCATTTTGCACCAGTTAAACCACTGCTGACCTACGGGCAGATGCACTCACCCTGTTAAACTGTAGCTCATCTATGGGCACATCTGGCATTTTTTATTGTTTTGTTACCTCACATTTCTTCAATATAAATGGGCTATTTCATTACATTTTACATAAAATGTGATTTTATGTGTACATATTTGTCAGGGACTTGTTTCGTGCTTATTTTGCTAAAAATAAATATTGGTGTTGTGGGGGCTCGAACCATGAATGCCTGCTCTTCAGCCAACATCTCTACCGCTACGCTATTGCTTCTTGGCTTACTTTGCATATTTAATTCTTATATGCTTTCCCACTGACTGCTAACTGTGGCTGCACTACGGGCACGCCCGCGCAAACGAGCGCACTCACGGTTAAACATCTTTACAATTTAAAAAAAAATTATGAGATGTTCATTTGTACATTTTATGTTCGTAGTCTGTGGGGGCATGTGTTGTGTTGTGTTTATTCACATTTCCATGGACTCTGTCGTGGGTGTTTACTTTGGGCACTTTTCCTCTTCTGGGGGTGTGTCCGCTTACAGGGCTCGGCCTACGGACACGCCCCCTACTGTCTTACACGGACTGTGTTAGCCTTAGGTGTGATTCAGCATGCTCTCATGAATATGCAGAGCTTGCTGACATCACTCCGTTTAACTGCAGCCTCCGTGTATGAGTTATAACTCTTACACGGAGGCTTTGTGAATCCTGCCCATTGTTTGTTAGTTACATTAGACACAAACTTGAGTATGGAATAACAATATGGAAACCCTATAGGAAAACAAGCATGAATAAACTGGAAAGAGTACAGCAGAAATACACTAAGGGCATCCATGGATGTGAAAATCTAAGTTATTATGAAAGACTAAAATATCTGAACTTGTACAGTGTCTCTTACAGATATTTAAGAGGAGATCTTACTCAGGTATATAGGGCATTTAGGGACACCTACCTCTAGGAATTTTTGGGGTTATCAAAAAGTACTAGAGAATCATCAGATAACCTATGTAGAAGATACTTTAGGAATGAGAGGTGTACTAATTGGTTCTCTGACAGAGTAGCTGATGCTTGGAACAGACTACCAAATTACATTAAAGCAAGTACTAGTTTAGATATTTTTAAGAACAGCCTGGGCATTTATTATGGGAACAAGTGTTTTGGCATATTGGCAAACTAGAAGGGCTTTAATGCCTGTGCTTGAAACATTTGTATGTATGTATGTATATATATATATATATATATATATATATATATATATATATATATATATATATATATATATATATATGTGGGTCTACTTTAAAACACAGACATGCAAAACACCGACGATGAGAATACCGAGACCGGAAGATCGACAACTGCGATGACCGACAGTTTAAAAGCCCGACACTGAGAACACCGACATATTAAGGTAAGTGTGTGATAGTGACAGACTTTAGGGTTAGGGGTGGGTTAAGTGAATTAGGGTTAGGGTGCGGGTAAGGTAAGTGTGCGATAGTGACAGACTTTAGGGTTAGGGGCAGGTTAAGTGAGTTAGGATTAGGGCGTGGGTTAGGTGAGTGTGCGATAGTGGCAGACCTTAGGGTTAGGGTTTGGGTTAAGGTTAGTGCATAGATAGTTGTGTATGTAAGGTTTAGTGTAGGTTTGTAAGTTTTTTGTTGTGCTTGTGTTGTATGTGTGTTTTTTGGAAAAGGTATTTGTTTTGTTTTGTTGATTGTCAGGATTGTGGTTTGTCGGGCATGTGAAGTTTCGTGCTTTTAAACTGTCGGTCATCTCAGTTGTCGATCTTCCAGTCTTGGTGTTCTTGTCGTTGGTGTTTTGTGTGTCAGTGTTTTAAAGTAGACCCATATATATATATATATATATATATATATATATATATATATATATATCTACAGTGCTTTTTTTGTAAACAAACAGGTGGTGGTACGCATATGTTGCATTGGAGTCAACCCCCACTCAGCACCCCCCCCCCCCCATACACACAGCC
The DNA here is from genome assembly GCF_019279795.1 of Protopterus annectens. NCBI lineage: Eukaryota > Metazoa > Chordata > Ceratodontiformes > Protopteridae > Protopterus > Protopterus annectens. Next base: position 746,071,461 of record NC_056737.1, on the reverse strand, counting down.
ATTCCAGTGTCCCACTATTTGGCTATTTCTTCCCAGTTGCCATAAACACTGTTCAAAACTCTCAGTGTGCATACTGCTTTCTTCTTTAATTCTACAATGATTACAGATATTTGGATTTAATTTAAAACTTTTATTTCAAAATTTTTAGCACAAACACTGATAGTTGGTTGCTAAACAAAGCAATACAGTCTCACAATGAAAACTGACTTAGCATTAAAACTTCTGTGACTTTGAAACTCACATTCATTGAAACAGCATTGAAACCCACATTCAAAGAAAATGCATCTGGCCAGTGGCAGATTAAGTTTACCTTTGGGCTGTTTTCAAGTCTCAAAGACTTGAGTTTCAAGACTGAGATAATTTTCTAGAACATGTATTCTTTGGTGTATACTGTTTCTCCAACTAAATTCTATCTATTTTTATTTTGTCATCCATTCTTTAAGGTCATCCAACAGTTTTATTAGATATCTTGTTTTATTTCCATTACTCTGTTAGACACACATCATAAAATGTCATTTAGAAGTGCTGGGATTCCCCTTCTGCTAGGTCCAAGAGCATTAAGATATATACCAGTCAAAAGGAAACCTTAATATTGCCATGGACCTGCAAATTAATAACATCTGGATTTTTAGTGGGCTTCTCACCCCTCTCTGTACATACATACATACATACATACACACACAAACTCGCTGTACCCATACAAGAGACAATTAAGCTCCCATATCCCCAGTTAAACTATTTTATCACACAAACTCAGAAAGAAGGAAAAATATGAGAAAAAAATGTAACACAAGCTTCTTGGTTTTCCCTGATTCTAATATCAATTAAAATAACCCAGCAATCTTTCAATTACAGCATCTGAGTATTGCTTTACTGAGCATTGCCAAATATTAGCTTCCCTGAGAAGAAACCAGAGATCTCAGTAAAATCCCACACAGGAACAGGCCAGGAAAACATAGAGATGCCACACATAAGGCACTGCATATAAGACCTGAACCAGTAAATCAAGTGTTGTAACTTGACCAACCAGCAGCTGTAGCCATGAGGTCTAATGCCAAGATGTAATCATTTCCTTTTTGCTAGCAGCCCACACAGACAGTATTCTAAGATGTTCCACACAAATCACACAGCCATAAACATTGCCCAAAAATATCTGGTTGCTGCTGCACATTAAAAGTAGCATACGCTCAGTTTTAGAAATTCAAAATATTCCACAGTGCAGTCATAAAGTCGGTTCAAATGTTCAGAGTGTGTTTATTATTTATTATTATATTTATTTTTGTCCTAGTCTGTACTTGTATTAATTTTTGTTCAACTGAAAACAAACTGCAAAGGGTAAAGTTAAACTAGTGCAGGTGAAGTAGAACGTATGTGCCTTAGAGTCTCCACCCCAGCTATTTACTCACACCCACTCATAGTCTCATAGCTATTTATTAATGCATGGTCATTGGTCGCATAAATAAAATAAATAGCGAGCAACTTAAAATATATGTTTACTTGTTGCAGTCAGTCAAACAATCCAAATCCAGACCAGAGACCAGTAATATAATAACCACTTGGCTGTCAGCTTCCTCGGCTCCTAAACAAGTTAACATGGATCCACTCAGCTCCTGGCGCACGCAGGAAAAGTAACACTTTACAGTTTGATGTTAAATATCCACAGATGGATGTGGACGCCAACAGTCTGTGTAACAAGGCACAGGAGTGACTAGAATCAGAATGGATGAGAAAAGTGCCGCCACTGGGCAGCAGAGGTGTTAGTATGCCATACTAGTATGTACAGGCTCAAAAAAAGTCATATATATATATATATATATATATATATATATATATATATATATATTTAGATTCACTTCATAACCTCGAAATACTGAAATATCGAATTTCAGTATCTCGAGACTATAAAACCGAATCCACAAAACACCGACACAAAAAAATGCGAAATTCACAACACCGAAAAAACCGCACACACTATACCACACATACACCACAACACCACATCACAACATAAACAAACAAAACTACACACATACACAACTCATACACACATAAGCAGGGCAAGCCCCTGCAGCCCCACCCTACTTATATATAATAACACCAAGATCGCACAAACACAAAACAAAAGCCAACTCACACATACACATTCTCCGACCCCTCACACACACATCAAACACATCAGCACACTCACACACACTCTAACTCCCACTCAAAACCCTAAGAAAACACTTACCTGACATAACACCTACATCCACATACGGCACCGCGCACCATCAAAACACAATCCCGGACATTATGCAGCATAAGGTCATGACCGCGAATTCGACATATATTCGAGTTCGCAATTATGACCATTCGCTATTTTTAACATTCGGCTTTATAGTCTGGAGATACTGAAATTCGACATTTCAGTAATTCGAGGTTATAAAGTGTTTCTATATATATATATATATATATATATATATATATATATATATATATATATATATATATATGTTGCATGGCTCCACAAACACAAGGTGCAATAATTTTTGTAACATAGTTTTCTAACAACCATACTTTTGTACTTAAACATCAGTGCATAATGAATGGAGCTCAAGCAATACACATCAGTCCAACACTACCAACATCAATGATACTACGGGATAGCAGACACCCATTCAATATCTGAATAGACAAGGTATGCACATCATGAAATAAGCTGAAAACCACTACCATATATGCAAGTTGGTCATTATATACTATTGTTAACTCCTTCACGCCAATATAGATCAGGGTGATTGCACTATAACTTCCAATGGGTGGAGCCTAAGCCTTTTGACAGAATCAAATTATGTCCTCACATTTCAAACAAATCTTTATATCTCTTGGACCATAGGGGTTATGAAAGAAGTATAATGGCAAACTCTTCAGCACAAACTATTTTTATTTTGGTAGTATTCTTTAGATTCTAGGTCTTAAACTGAATTTTATAAGTCACGGTAAACAGAGTAACTATTACATCTGTAATATTTTGCAAACAATTTACAATATCTCAGTAACCACTCAAGTTACACACATACCACCAGCAGCATTTTATTCATCTAACTGAGAGCTTTCACGTGAGGCTAAGGGGCTCTGTCTGTGTTACTTGGTTGTTGAGATATTTAGAAAAATGTGAAAATTATATCTAAATAAATGAATATCATAAAACAACTAATATCTATTAACCTGTACTAGACAGAGATAAAATATTAATGCAGTTGAGTTTGCTGTTGTGTAAGCCTTAAGATGAAAATTTTTTAAAACCTTGTACATAACATGGTTTTGGAATTATTGATGCAAATATTAACAAGCAATATTTGATGCCTAGAGGCGTCAGTAGGAGTTAATTGCAGATGCACCTGGAGGTGTCACTCAGATGTAATGAGTTAAAAAAGAAAAACCGTAAAAGCTGTGTTATATGCTATCAGCAGCAAGCACCAATACATAACTTATATGCAAGACATTCATGTCTAAAACACCATACAAGTAGAACACAGATGACTATCATTTTGATTTTGTCAGTGAACATCCTCTAACCTTAAAATAAACAATTACATTTTAAATGACATAGAAGTGCAATTTACAACCCATGGTGGTGGTGCTTTGGTAGCGTTGTCGCCTTACAGTAAGACGCTGTCCGGTTTGATTCTCAGCTAGAGCGTCTTCTGCGTGGAGACATGCGTGAATGGGCGTACCTTCGTTAAAGGTTATGTGTCAGGCCTGGCAAGCCGGTACATAAAAATCAACTGCCAATCATTAGTGGACTGGAGTTCCACTGTGGCGACCCCTAACCAGGAAAAGCCGAAAGACACAAATAGCATATCCATTACCAACGGGAAGTGTTTCAGTTTGTACCTGCGGTGGTGGTGCTGCGTTAGCTTTGTCACCTCACAGTAAGCCGCTGTCTGGTTCGATTCTCAGCTAGAGCGTCTTCTGCGTGGAAACATGCATGAATGGGCATACCTTCGTTGAAGGTTGTGCATCAGGCCTGGCAAGCCGGTACGTAAAAATCAACTGCCAATCATTAGCGGACCGGAGTTCCACTGTGGTGACCCCTAACCGGGAAAAGCCGAAAGACACAAACAGAAGTGCAATTTACACAAAATCATTTGCAAAGTAAAAGTTATACACTAACACTTAGAAGATATATCTCGTGGATGCATTTCTGGATGCTTGCCATCAAATTTGCATGCATGGATGCTATTTGAATAAAATCTTTCAGACAGGAGGTAGAGACAAGTTAGGAGGAAAAATAAGGCTGAAGATAACACATCCCTCTCTGCCCCTTCACTGGTCCTCAAGTCTATGCTTTCTCTTGATACAAAGTGTGTGATTTTGGGCTCATTCTTCTGCATCTGCATGAATAATATGATAAGTAATATTGCTTAGCAACAATGATTCTGTGTTATAAGGTTAGATGTTAGTTAATATTATGTTAATTCTGTTCAGAATGTTGTCAGAATCAACAAATCATGTGATCAAGTGGTGTCATATAAGATTAAGTAACAGTTTGCATACACAGACATTGGGCCAAATTCCAAAGCAAAGTTGTGGACAGCGCAACATGCTGAAGGAAGACTTCAGTGCACCAGCTGCAGATGGGATTAGAGAAGACACACCCAAATTAGTCTGAGTAATTATCTATTCAGTATAAGATAATTATGGACTCCACACATGCATGTCGGATGCCAAAACACAACAAGTGCACCTAAGGCAACTTAAATGTGACAAAGTGCTTTGCTTACTACATTTCCAAACCCTTGGCAAATGCCATATTGCGATCCAATGAAAGGACACCATCTCTGACTGAAATCTGCGGAAGCCATAATATTAGCAAAAAATAAAAACAGAATGCAACCACCAATGAATGAAATGCAATAGACTGTAGTGCTTCACCAGTTAGATACAGAGCCAGACTATAACTAAGCCAAGTGTCAGAGCAGGAAATAATTGACAGGTACCACTTCAACAGACAGTTGGTGCAGGCTGTGTGTATCATGGGCACCCCCACATATAGGTTCATAGGTTCATCGGTGTGTACTAGGCTAATGGCCTTGGAGCCTTTACAAGTCTAGCCCATAGGATTACCCAACCTTAATTCCCAGTGCCTCTGTTGAGTAAAGCCACTGGAGTGATCCCTGGGGTGAATTTTCTATTTCCCATTCACTCATTTAGCTTTCTCTTGAAGAAGGCCAGTGAGGTGCTTTGCTTGACATGTATGGTGTTATGGGGCAAGACCAGCTTATTAAAATGTATATTAATTTCAGTTTATTAATGATGCTATAATATGATTGTTAAAAAGCAAATATAATTTGTATGCAGTGCTGGGAAAAATACAGCTTCATAAGCCACAGTGTTGCTGTCTTTTAAACTGCATTCTTTTAGTATGTAATAAGAGAGAATAGTACATGTTGCATGAAGTGAGGTATGTAATTATTACAAAAAAAAGGAATTTGTTAGCCTGACTCCTCCAGGCTAGGAGTGCGTTGTTGCTGGGGTAGATTTGAAACATCCAAGGTCAGAAGTAAGACCCTTTGGAAGCAGGTGAATCATGTATAGGAAGGTGTTCACGTGAAGTCTGAGGTGAAAATCATGAGGGATGAGGACATTTGAAAACTTTTCTATAGGACACGGTCATTGTAACGTAATGAAAGTGCATGACTAGGTTTGATAAGAAAAATGTATAAAAAATGTGGATTGTCTCTGTTCAAAGAGACTATTTTGGCATCTGCTATGAAGACCATCTCCCAGCGCTGTAAAAATGAATTTTCTGTTTGCACATCCTGAAGTGTTGTTCCTGACTAAAGGCATATAATGTAAATTCTTAATGTTATTTATTTATGACTATAACAATTGGGTGCCATGACTCAGATCTGAACTTTGGATTTGCTGCAGGGCAGTTCTGGAATAGGGCCCATCACAGATTTTCTGTGAATTCCACACTGCTTTGTATGGAATAGTCAGAGACTCAGATGTGCAGCTATTCTGGGTGTGCAAACATACTAGCCTTGGCAGGGAAATTGTTTTGTAAGGGGAACAGGGTTGGTTTGTGTTTTTTTTCTTCTTTTTATTTAGACAATTTTAGCAAATAAGTGCATAACTGTGTTTGTAGTATAAGTGCATGGCGTGTTTTTGTAAGATATACAAGTAATAGTGGGAGGACCCCACAGTAAATGAGTATAGTAAATGTATGCGCACATAGAGTAAAAGACAAATTAACACAAGGAGGTGCCTTATGTTGAGGGCGGTACCCTCAGGATTGAAAGGTAAGAAGTATGAGAGATGTTTTTATTCTGTCAATGTATGAATGTATGAGAGAAAGAAAAAGTTAAAAGCTAAAAATAAAGTTAAAACAAGGTTATGAGCCAACCGGATAATTGGGACATAGGCTGTAAAGTTAAAACAAGGTCATGAGCCCACCACATGACTGGGACATAGACTGTAAAGTTAAAACAAGTTCATGAGCCCACTGCATTATTGGGACGTAGACTATATAACAAGCCATTGAGCCCATAGCATGATTAGGACATAGACTATATACTGTTATAACAAATTCATCAGCCTACCACATGATAGGACATAGAGGTATGCGTTGTTAAAATAAATTCATGAGCCTAAAAGCACGTTGGGACTTAACAGTGTGATTGTGTGAAAGTACCGTCAGAGGGTCCGAAAGAGTGGTCAGTTCTGGACACAGTACCTATTCGCCCCGTTATCCCAACCGCAATGGTGGAGCTGTAACTTTTGAGCTCTCACAGGAATGAAAGCAAGGGGGTGCTGTGGGAAAAGACTGACTGAAACCTCTCCTCTGTTGCTGCACAGTGCTAGACTTCCTACCCCTCCCTCCCTGTATGGTGTGTTGATTACTACAGTTATTTTCTGTCTTCGGAATTGCCAGAATCCAGGAGTTGTAAGGTAAGCCTAACATTTTTATTACTGATTTATAAAATAAGAAAAATGGGAGCAAAGATAAGCAAGCAAGATCAAATCCCTGAAAAGGGAACACCTGCATATGTTATGTATTTTAATTATGGGAAGGAAAGTTGTAAATGTCTGATTGACTTGTTTCAGCTTACTAAGAATTGTGCTGGTGGGGTATTTCCATTAAATGGAACTTGTGATAAGACTAAATTGCTGACATTGAAAGGCATTTTAGAAGAAAAAACATAGCAAAGTAAGTGAGTAACAAATGTCAGTATTTTATTCTTGGTATACCGAAGCTCTTGAAAGGGAAAAAGAGTCAGCATTAAGGTGGTTACAGAATGCTAATATGCAGCTGTTGCAGCAAGTAAAAGATGTTAAGAAAGCAGTACAGACCAGTGAAAAGGGATCTCTTTATCCTGTTTTGGCAAGTTTGGAAAAAAAAAAAGCAGAGATCCTCTAGTAGCTACTGAACCACACCCCCATATGTATCGGTACGAGTGGCCCCTCTACAAGAATCTGCTGTTTCTCAGACCTCTGCATTTTTGAACACAAGGTCAGCTTGGTACTGTTAAATCTCAACTTAGTTCTCCTGTTCACTTCTTATCTTTAAAACAGGCATCTGCAATCAAAAAGGTTTTCCTTTCTTCTTCTTCCTGTCATTCTCAACAGGTTTCTACCTTTCCAACAGGAGCACTAGTGTTTGACACTCCTGTGGCTCATCACAAGCACTCACATAATAGGGTAGGACAAGAGGCTATTGTCTCTGCAGAATGTTTTTTGGCACCTTTAAAAAATGGGGGGGGGGGGGTCTAATGCTGATTTGCATACTATGTCTAAATGTTTTATTACTGAAAGAAGAAGAAGAAAAAAAAAATCCGTAAAGGTTTAAGGAGGAAAAAAAAAAAAACAGGCATGTAGGCAAAATAAAAAGAAAGCCCCTGCAGTGTTTGCTAAACATTTAGAAATGCCAGATCCAAATGAACAAGCTAAACCTGTACAAAAATCAAATGAAACAAGTGCTTATAGACTGGCAGGAAAACGACTTTAAAGTCCATACTAAGTGCTGCAAATCACCATACTGACTATGGCAGGGTAATAAAAAAAAATAAATCTTAATCCCTTTGCTGCCACTAAAAGACCCTATGTCCCTATGTTAAAGTAAAAATAAATGCAAAGCCAATTCTATTCTTGGTAAAACTGGCAACACTAGGTCTGTATTAAAAGGTACTTCAGACAGTTAAATACCAGTATAAAAACAAAGTAAAGGCAGTTGGTGTAACAAATGCTACTGTTACGTATCCTGTTTCAGAACCCATCCCCATTTCTTTAGGTCTGAGTGAAGAAAAGCATTCTTTTCTTTTGAGTACCACTGCACCAGTAAACCTACTAGGAAGAGATTTGTTACGTAAGCTGGGTTGTACTATTTACTGTACCCCAGAAGCAGTGGCGGCTGGTGACTTCAAATCAAAGGGGGCTGCAAGAGACAGCTGAATGGGTGGGGTCAATGGGAAGGGGTGCGACCAACTAGAAAGGGGAGGAGCTATGTTCAAAACCCTGGGTGCCAAACCGTCATTATGGGAGTCCAATCAAGACAAAAATAAGTGTAGAAGAATAAAAATATTTCAATGCATTGGCTGCATGACAGCTTACTTAATATCTAGATGGAAACAAAAGGTTGTGAGGCATGAAAAATAAATTACATTTTAAATACATTACTGGAATGCCAGTCAAAATCAAGTATAAGAAAAACAAGAAACACTCAACTCAAACCACTTCTCCTTGCACTGCAGTTCTAATTATAAATTATATTCAGCTTTATTAAAGTACCAAGTAACATGCTGAAAGTAGAAATCTCTGTGATGCTCCCACTTGTAAAAATGTTTCTTATCCAAAAAAGACCTGCTGCCTGACAACCATCTACTTGTTTCATGGGGAAAACATGATCAAAGTAAAAAATGAAAAGCAAACAAGAAACAAGCTCAAGATACATTGCTTAAAGGATTACTGTGCAGGTTATGGACCACACATGATTGGCATTCTGTTTAGTTTATGAGTAAAGCCTGTAGAGATAACTGGAAGTCTCCAACAAGTGTAATGAGCTTTTTAAAATAATGTAATCCTTCCTTCAATACACAAGGCTTATACATTATCTAGTTAAGTATTCTATGCATGGCAACAACAGAAAGGCTTCCAATGTTGGCAATTCTTTAACAGTATGCTTATTAAAGCTTACTTGCATCTTACGATCTCAGACAAGCTTATCTTATGGTCATTAAAGCATTGCTACTTAAACACAGAGCAACAGGCACTTTGAGTAATAAGCATAAATCAACAGTACAAAAATATGATAGAAACCAGACCATTCTGCAAAATCAAGGACAGATGAAAAGCCACTGTAGTACTTGTGTCTACTGTGGATGGGGGGGGGGGACACTCTGCACATGTTACATTGCATAACTACTCCTTGCCTTGCTGGGACACATCCAGAGTCACTACATGGGGCAGTGGGGTGCAACAAGTATGTCACAATTTGAAATGTCTCTGGCTGACTATGATGGCCCTGACACATTTGTCCTACCTCTCAACCTCAGAGCAAGAAATCTGGACAAAGCCATACATAGAAGTGGGACAAAGGCCCAAAAATAAGGACAATTTTTAAATATTGCTCTTATAAACTTAGAAAGATAATAGAATAGGTCTTGCATTAGTATTAATTTTCTGAAGGGTATGAAATCTGAAACTCAAAATGTCTGTCATTATTTTCTAACTTCAGTCTTTAATGATTTGTCACTAATTTGCCAAAAAAACCCCACAATTTTATGAAAAATGGACCAAAAATGTGATGCAAAAATATAAAATAGCCACACAATACAGCTGGAAACCTGTCAAAGAAGGGACACTTTAATATTAGTACTGCTAACTTGAGCAGCTGACAAAATAAAATAATCTACATGCATTTCAAGTAATCTATAACTTTGATTATTACAGTTATTTCGTAATTGTAAACCCTCCATGTTTTCTTCCAACATTGCTATTTTGCAGAGGGATTATTAAGGGGAAGAGCAACATTTTGAGCCAAAATCAGGGACAGTTGAGAGGCTGGCTATGCGTAATTCTATAAAGCAATTTATTTGCATGTACCTCTCAAAACTGTTAATGCAATAAATCTAGACAAGGCCAAATATATTGGGGAACATATAAACAGTACTAAAAATTGCTCTTGTATAAACTGAGACAGTTGATAGAATAACGGGTCTTACTTTATCATGCATTTTTCTGAAGGTTCTGAAGTCTGAAACTCAGTGTATCATTATTTAGTGACTTAATTCCTAAATGATTTGCCAGAAAACTACAAATTTTATGAGGAACAAACCAAAAATAAGAAGCAAAAATCTATTCATTCTTTGAAAATCTGAACAGTTGGGAGGTATAGTTCAGCTGAGCCTCTGAGTTTGCCGCCCTTCCCCCTCACAAAATCATTGTCGAATGGAGCCTCTGCAGCCATTCCAATGATCCATTACTTGGCTATTTCACTCCATTTACCATAAACACTAATGTGCATACTGCTTTACTTCTATGATGATTTGGAACACTAAGACATCTGCTAAACAAAGATATGCAGCCTCACAATGAAAACAGACTTAGCATTAAAACTTCTCTGCCCTTGAAACTCACATTCTTGAAGCAGCATTGAAACCCACATTCAAAGAAAATACATTTTTCCAGTGGCAGATAAAGATTAAGTTTGGGCTGTTTTCAAATCATATGCCCCTTGCATATGAAACATACATGTGCTCTTTGATATACCTTCCTGATTGTACTAAATTATATTCCTTGTACAATACAGTACAGTTGTTAGAGGGTATTTTAAATTTGTTTTGAACATTTTACCCGTAAGCAATGAAACAAAATGCATGCACCCATAATGACAAAAATGCCCAGTTCAGAACATTTCCATCATAAAAGTCTACTCAGACTTCTACAGTCCACCATTATCAGTAAATATGCACAATTCTACAGTCCACCATTATCAGTAAATATGCTCAATTCTACAGTCCACCATTATCAGCAAATATGCACAATTCTACAGTCCATTATCAGTAAATATGCATAATCTCTGAAGTAAAAGACATCTAAATAATTCCACATTAAAGAAATTTGTAACTAGTGAAGAGGTTGCTGTTAGCAAACACCTTTATATTTCATGGTTTTATCGGAAAATAGTGTCTGTTGCCCCTGAGGAATAAATTGCCTATATTACATTAAAAAAATGACAAGCTAGTAATATTGCAAGAGGAAATGGATGGCAAACTGATAACAGGCACATAGTTTCTTCACCAAGGAGGACATTCACAGTACGGCAGCATCCACCCCTTGTGGGAGTAGAACCCACAGCCTTCTGCATCAACAGCAAGTACACAACCTGTTGTGCTATTAACAATGCAAGCCAACTTAGCATAAGCAGCACTAAACTTCTCTTCCCCTGCAGCTCTCAGTTCCTTGTAAAATCTACTCAATACTCAACTGCATCTCAACTTCGCAGCACAAGAAATCTGGAAAAAGCCAACATTTATTGGGGGGGGGTCAAAAGCCCAAAAACCAGGGACACATTAAACATTGCTTGTATAATCTTGGAAAGTTGCTAGAATAAAATGCTGTGTTACCACCATACATTTTACTGCCAAGGTCCCTGTGCAAAACAGTCAGAGCAACATACCACTACGCCAAATCAGCTGCTTTGTCAAAGAGAAATGCTGTGTTACCACCATACATTTTACTGACAAGGTCCCTGTGCAAAACAGCCAGAGCAACAAACAACTACGCCAAATCAGCTGCTTTGTGAAAGAGACGAAGACTGAAACTTAAATGGCTATCATTTAGTGAATTCACTTCTCACCATAGCTGTCAACCTCTTAGTACAAAACACCTGGACAAACCCAGTAATGAGGGAATACAGCCCTCAAACATATTCAGTGAATTCAGTTCTTGCCATAGCTGTCAACCTTAGCACAAAAAACCTGGACAAAGCCAATAACGGGGGAATACAGTCCCAAAAATAGGGACACATTTCAAATATTCATCTTATAAACTTAGAAAATTGCTAGAATAAAAGGTTGTGTTACTATGTATTTTCTGAAGAATATGAAGTTTGAAATTCAAATGCCTGTCAATTTTGCTTTTGATGGAACAAAAACAATTTTCAGCAGAGGCCCAGGGAGAAATACTGCAGACACATGTCTTTGTAAAATGGCAGGACACCAGAGCAAATCCACACAAACACAGGGAGAAGATGCAGACCCCACACAGAAGGCACCCAAGCCAAGAATCAAACCAGAAAACCTATAGCTGTGAGGCAACAATGCTACCACTGCACCATCAAATATACAAGGAACTAAATGTTCAGAAACCTGATGTCTGAAATTCAAATGCCTGTCACTTTTATTTAACATTTGTTAACCAGGACAGTCTGACTTGGAACAAAAAAACTATTTTCAGCTGAGGCCCAGGAAGAAATAATGCAGACATGTCCTTGTAACATGGGAGGACACAAAAGCAAACCCACACAAACACAGGGAAAAGATGCAGACCCAACACAGAAGGCACCCCAGCCAAGAATCAAACCAGAAAACCTATAGCTGTGAAACAACAATGCTACCACTGCACCATCAAACATGTAAGAAACTAAGCATTCAGAAACCTGAAGTCTGAAATTCAAATGCCTGTCACTTTTATTTAACATTTGTTAACCAGGACAGTCTGACTTGGAACAAAAAAACAATTTTCAGCAGAGGCCCAGGAAGAAATAATGCAGACATGTCTTTGTAACATGGGAGGACACAAAAGCAAACCCACACAAACACAGGGAAAAGATGCAGACCCCGCCCAAAAGGCACCCCAGCCAAGAATCAAACCAGAAAACCTATAGCTGTGAGACAACAATGCATGCTACCACTGCACCATCAAATATTGAAGGAATTAAACATTCAGAAACCTGAAGTCTGAAATTCAAATGCCTGTCACTTTTATTTAACATTTGTTAACCAGGACAGTCTGACTTGGAACAAAAAAACAATTTTCAGCAGAGGCCCAGGAAGAAATAATGCAGACATGTCTTTGTAACATGGGAGGACACAAAAGCAAACCCACACAAACACAGGGAAAAGATGCAGACCCCACACAGAAGGCACCCCAGCCAAAAATCAAACCTGAGAACTTACAGCTGCGAGGCAACAATGCTACCACTGCGCCATCAAACAATTACATATTTGGAAACCACAGATATTATGTGGAACAGAACAGATCAAATATGAGGCAAATATCTGCAGATTTGTTACAAATGGTGGTGGGTAGGGAATTCAGGCCCTTAACACCTGCATACAAGGTACAGGGTTCAAGCCTGAGGTATTCCCTACCACACCACCATGAGTCTACTCTAGCCACCAGTATATAGTAACTGGGGCATTACACACACACACACACACACACACACACACACACACACACACACACACACACACTGTCGCTGAACGGCCCCAGCCCACCAACGAGCTAAATACCTGCTTCTGCTGATATTCGAACAGCCCCTTGTGCAGTTGGTCCATCCCAAAGGATTCCTTGCAGTCCAAACCCGTGATTGGTCCTGCCTGTGACTGCTGCAGTCTGGAGTGTCTCTATGTTGTGATGTCATTGCCGCATAGACTTCTGGGCATCTTGCCTTTCCCCTTATCTAGACTGCTGAGAAAGCAGTTTGAGAGCATGTGCACATGTGTACTGTCCGGGAATTAATTTTTGTGTTTCTCGGTTTGTTTTTATTTTGTTTTGTAGGTGGGAGGGCTGCAGTCCAGCAGTCCTATGGCACGAGCCGCCCCTGCCCAGAAGGGGTGTATCTAACTGTTCCAACAGAATCAGAGGGGGAAGTATTGGCAGTTTTAGCATAAGCTTTAGAACAGACTGCTGGAAGCATACAGGCAAATAAAGAGTTACTACAGCAGGTACCTGCCAACTTTCTTTTCTATACCAATTCACACTGACAGTCAGTTTCTGTGCTTTTATTTATCAGGGTTAGCAATATACCTGGACACTGTTGCCACAAGGATGTACTAAATCTTCTTCATTATTTTCTCAAATTTTACAAAAGATTTGGAGAATGTGACATTTCCTGGTGGGTCTGTCTTACTACAATATGTAAATGATTTACTGATACACCAAATTCCTTTCAGCAATGTTAACAGAATACCTTGCATCTTCTGACTATCCTTGCAGGAAATACCTTGCATCTTCTGACTATCCTTGCAAGAAAAAGGACACAAAGTGTCAACAAAAAAAATGACTGCTATGGTTACCTCAGGTACATTATCTCTGTCATTTAATATCTCAGAGTAGGATCATACAGTAGCTATCTGTCACTCTGAATCTTCTTTATTACTTAAAATGAAGCTCATCCCTATTTGACTGCTAACTAAATATGAACTTACACTTCTTTCTGATCCATCTGTTTCTCTGATCCGCTGTCCTGTTCTAAATCCTGCATCTCTGTTGCCTACTGCTGAGGATGGTGAAGACCATGATTGTGTGCGTGTAACTAACTATTTGCTTTCTCCTAGGGAGGACTTAAAGGACACTCCAATACCCAATGCTGACATGCATCTGTCTGTGGATGGTTCCTGTTCAAGAGATCAAACAGGAAAGTTAATCTCAGGAATAGCAGTCTGCACCGAGGAAACAATATTGCTGCAAAAAAGATTAGAGGGCATTCACTCTGCTGAAATAGCTGAGCTAGTGGCTTTGCAAAAGGCCTGTGAGTTAGCCAAAGACGAGGTGGCCAATATTTTTACAGACAGCCATTATGCTTTCGGGGTGGTACATGACTTTGGGCAACTTTGGAGAGAGAGAGAGGGTTTTTAACCTCTTCAGGAAATCAAATTAAAAATTCAGGGTACATAAAATCATTGTTAGATGCACTTTTGTTACCTAAAAAGCTGTCTGTAATCAAATGTTGTGTCCATCAAAAGGGCATAGATGCTGTAACAAAGGGTAATAATTTGGCAGACCAAGCTGCTAAACAAGCAGTAGAAGATTGTTGTAAAGACCTGTGCATGTAACTATGACAAACTCCAACAGTAATGATGTGTTTGATTTTAAAACATTGTCAGCCTTTCAAGCTGAAGCATCACAGGGAGAAGTTCTGAGGTGGCTCAAGGATGGATGTAGAAAATCCTCTGATTTCATATGGCGACATCCGGATGGCCGACTGGTGGCGCCTGCCTCTTTGCCACCTTACCTGGTAAGGGCATATCATTTACTGGCCCATACAGGTAAGACAGCATTATTTAATCAAATTACCCGAAGTTGGTATGCCCCTCATGTCTCCTCTTTGATACTTCAGTATGTACGAAATTGTAGTCTATGTTTAGAATATAATGTAAGTAAACATGCTAGCAGTAAGGCTGCATGTTTACCTCCACCTTGGGGACCTTTTGTTAACATACAGCTGAACTTCATCCAGATGCCTAAGACTAATCATTTTCAGTTTATCTTGGTTATGGTCTTTGTGTTCTCTGCATGGGTGAAAGCTTACCCATGTCACAAAGCAGATGCAGTCACAGTTGTCAAAAAGGTTTTGTATGACTATATACCGAGATTTGGTATACCATGTTGTATTAATAGTGACCAGAGAACACATTTTAATAATGCATTGCTTAAGGGACTATGTAAAGTTTTTAATACTAAGTTGAGTCTTCACTGCCCCAACCATCCACAGTCATCTGGATTAGTGGAAAGGGTGAACAGGAACCTTAAAAATAAAATGTCGAGGATTTGTGCTGAAACCCATTTAAAGTGGCCCAATGCCCTTCCTTTAGCATTAATGAGTATGAGGGCCTCACTAAATACCACCAAAAAGTTGAGTCCATATGAAATATTAATGGGGGACCCATGGCCCTTCCAGCTACCCCTCCAGTGGGAAATGCTGATTTAGCTTTGTCAGATGATGTTATGATTTGTTATTGTAGGAAACTCCTCAAAATTTTGCAGCAGTTTCATCAAACAGTAAAAGCAGTGTTACCAAAGCCTCCTGACCAAACCTGTCATCAACTACAACCAGCTAATTGGGTCTACATAAAAAAATTTCCAGAGGAAGAGCAGTCTCAGCCCGAGGTGGAAGGGTCCTTTCCAGGTCCTGCTGATGACCCTGACTGTTGTTTGCTGTGCAGGATTACCAACGTGGATCCATTCATCTCATTGCAAGAAGACCCGTCGTGTGGGGATCCCGGATGAATCATCGCAGCTAACAGAGGAAGCTCGAGGTGTGACAGATAAATCATATGCCCAGTAAGAAGGTCAACTTTAGTAGCAGTCCATGATGAATCCAGTGACAACAGGTACTTTTGCTTTGTTTCTGCTGCTGCTGCTGTTCCCTTCTATAAACTGGTCGAGAGAAAACAGTTTCTTGCTGGCCCTTCGGCAATATGCCAAAAACCTAAACAAAACAAACTGCTGAATATATTTGCATGTACCTCATTATTCTAAGGTAGGGATTCCTATGATTCTTATCCCTGCATCACAGGTGTCATTTGAAAAGGACCTTAATGACATCAGCTTAACCTGGCATAATGTAACTGATTTTTCAAAGGTTGTGTTTCTTCCACTTGCAACCACACATCATGGAGACACATGTTATGCCAGAAATAGGACGGTACCAGTAGGGAAAAGCAAATGTAATGACACCAGACATGAAAGTGTGTTAGACTCTTTGCACTTAAAAAGCTATGACTGGGGGCATGGCATGGACATGATAAGTGACTGTTGCTACATCTGTGGTAATCATGCCTACCCCCTGGTTGCCTACAGGCTGGTCTGGATGTTGCTTTGTAGGCTATATTACTCCTGCTATTCAACATTTAGAACACCCACCAGCAGGTAGACTGAGAAATATTTGATAACCTCTTCACCTACCAAACCTACCAACTCACTCTTAATCGCACATCTAAACATACGCAGTATTTGTAACAAAATTGCTCAACTTCATGCCCTCTTACAGGCCCATCCATTTCATATTCTATGTTTATCAGAAACATGGCTAAAACCCACCATTAAAGACAACGAAATCACCCCTCCTGGCTATAATATCATCAGACTTGACCGTACTTCCAAAAAGGGGGGAGGAGTAGCAATCCTCTATAAAAATGAGCTTCTAGTCAGTACACTTAATCTTACTTTACCCACAAACACTAGTGCAGGAATAATTTTCTCCAAACTTCAGCTTAATACAAGTAAAGCCATAAACATCATCTGTGTCTATCTTCCCCCAGGGAACAATAGTAATACTGTAGAGTATATTTTCAGCTGGCTTTCTAGTAACATCCCTCAAGAAACCATAATTCTTGGGGACTTCAACATTGATTGGAATTCCTGTACAAACACCAACCCCACCACCTACATTAACCTTTATGGCTTTTCTCAACTTATAGAATCCCCCACCAGAACCAATAAAATCAATAACAAAGCAACCACCTTAGATTGGATACTTACCAACACTCCTCAGCAAACCTACACAACAGGTATCCTTCCAGATGACCTCAGTGACCACTCTCTAACATATATTATCAGACATAAAACCTGCATAATATTCCCTAACACCTTCCAAACAATACGCTCAAAAAAGCATTTTAACCCACAACTTTTCCATACAGAACTCGAACAATGTAATTGGACCCCATTAAAAACTCTCCCTCTAAACAAAGCAGTGGAATACTTTAATTCTACATTCTTAGCCATCCTGGATCATCACGCTCCAACTCGTTCTATTAGAATCAAAGCCAAACCAGCCCCTTGGCTTACTAACAATACTAAACAAAAAATCCTAGTTAGAAATAAACACTGGACAAAATGGCATACTACTAAGAATCCAATACACCATCAAATCTTTAGAGAACATAGAAACAGCACAAAAAGAGCTATCCTGCTAGACAAAAAGAATTATTATCTCCAACTACAGCAAACCTCTCTCAGACAACCAAAAAAATTCTGGACTAGTATTAATAATCTTTTCTACCCAGGTCATTTGATCACACCCAATCCTTAGGGTTCTAACCCCAATAATCCGATACAAACTGCAAATTCCTTTAATTCTTTCTTCACAGATACCATCCAAACTCTAGCCAGCCACCTATCACCTGATATATCCAACCTACCCACTTCTTCTGCTAATCTACCCCCTCAATTCCACCCCCAACCTGTGTCTACCTCATACATCTCCTCCCTTCTCCAAAAGTTAAAACCTTCCTCCCCATCAGCAGACAAACTACCGGCAGAATTCTTACAAAAAGGAGCTAAGGCCATTGCCTACCCTATTTCCATTCTAATAAATAGATCTATAAACGAAGGAGATGTCCCATTAATCTGGAAAATCTCTCATATCATCCCACTACACAAAGGGGGAAACTCCAATGACTTCTCCAACTATCGTCCCATAGCTTTATTATCCCCTATAGCCAAAATTATGGAGAAATGCATCCACAAACAAATTTTCAACCACCTCCTCCAAAATAACCTACTTGCTAACTGCCAACATGGCTTCAGACCTTTCCACAGTACCACCACTGCCCTGCTATCATTCTCAAACTACATCAATAACAACCGTAACAACAACTGTCTTTCATCAGCTGTCTTCATTGACCTATCCAAAGCTTTTGACATGGTTAACCACCAACTTCTCCTGCATACACTTAAGTCTCTTTCACTTGATTCTCTATCTTTGAACTGGTTTACATCCTATATTAATAACCGTCAGCAGGCTGTACTCTGGCACAATGAACTATCTAATCACCTCCCAATCTCCCTCGGTGTCCCACAAGGCTCTATTTTAGGCCCACTCTTATTTTCTATCTTCATTAATGACCTGCAATCTGCTATTCCATACTCCAACTGCATTCAGTATGCAGATGACTCTACCTTAATTTGCTCAGCTGCCTCACCAACTGAACTTCAGTCCCTTACCCAAAAAGCCTTCAGCACTGTAGAACAATGGTTCTCCCACCGCTGCCTCCTTCTAAATCCCCAAAAAACTAAATTGCTACTTTTCAGCCCAACCAAAAAGTCCATCTCTTTACATTTCAACCTCACTTCTAATAATGGTACCCTTATCTCACCTGACCCTACCACTAAACTGCTAGGAATAACAATTGACAACAATCTAAACTTTGATATACACATAAACACTACAATAAAATTAATTAATAAGAAACTGGGATCCCTTTACAGAATCAAACCCTTTCTTACTCCAGTAGCTAGGTCTGCTATAGCTAGAACTCACCTTTTATCCATTCTGCTCTATGCCGCTCCCATTTATACTAATATCTCAAAAAACAACCTCAAGAAACTAACAACTTCCTATAATAATATTGCTAGATTTGCTACAGGCTCTCCTTTCAGAACACATCACTGCCTTAATCTTAAACAATTAAACTGGATAGAATTCCTTAACCAGCTTCAATTTCACCAGCTCACAATAGCTCATAAGACCCTGTATCAACTTAGCAACACTCCTATACTCTCTAACCTCATCACACCTTATAACAATCTCAAAAATCTACGTTCCTCAAACAAACTGCTGATTAATACTACTAAATCCAACAACTCAGCAGGTGACTCCTTATTCTCCAACTCTGTAGGAAAACTATGGAATCAACTTCCTTCCGATATCACAGCTCAGACCTCTCTTTTTCTTTTTAAAAAACAACTAAAACCATATCTCAATAATCACTGGCTATGCTCCTGCACTAACCCTGACTAATTCTCCCCCCCCCCCACTTACTCTTCTCACCCTTCCTTCATCTACTACCTATTACAAATTAACAATATATCCTATAGTACACAAATTTTATGTATATATGTAAAAGTTATCTCTTTACCTTAAATAACTGGATTACTATTATACAGTATTGGTTAAAACTTTTGTATTATCTTATATTTTCTTTGATTTCTTTGACAACACTGTATAACTTCTATTCTTTTAGCATCTATTTACTCTGTACAAATACATGGAACTTTTCTCCCTGGGCCTCTCCTGGAAATGGACTTGCATCCAGTTAGACTAGCCCAGTCAACAAATGTAAACTGTAAATGTAAATGCAGTATACTTTAACCAACTTAAGAGTAGGTTAGAATTGAAAAAAAAAAAAAAAAAAAAAAAACCTTTTATTTCTTCTATTTTGTATATTATTTTAAGAATTTCTTTAGCTAACATGTTATGCTAAAATTATACTGCTTTTATGGTACAATCATTGCTGTATATAACTGTTTTGATGTTATTCTCTATTAAATTGTAAGTTTTTTCCTTGGAGCCTTTCTCCCCGGGCCTCTACTGAAAATGGACATATATCCAGTTAGACTAGCCCGGTCAACAAATGTAAAATAAATAAATAAATAAATAAATAAATAAATAAATAAATAAGCAAGCAGTCCACAGGACTTGAGCAAGTATTTTCAATTTTTAATCCTGGGTATGGAGTGCAAAGAACAGTGCTTGAAATCACCATACTATAGGAGGTGGCCAAGAAAACTTCACATCACATTAGGATGGCAAATCGAAAAATGACTGAAATGTGAACTGGGGTGTTACAAAATCAAATGGCACCTGATATGACGCTTGTTGCAAAAGGGGGGGGGGGTCATGTGCCCTCATAAGGAGTTGTTGCTGTTCATATATTAGTGACTATCATGATATACAGGAAAAACTGTAAAACTTCATGGAACAAAGGGCAGTATTTTTGGTAATCTGGGAACTAACATAATCCAGGGTATTGTCATTGTACTTTTTATTATATTTGTGATCATTTTGGTATTTTCTATTCTAAAGGCAGTGATTACAAGATGTTTAACCTCATTTGCACATGAAATGCCACTGCATGCACAAATCAATGACAGTTCTATTTTGAAAAAAAAAATGATGATGACTACTATGATGCTGAGGTGTATTTTATCAAGTTAAAAAAAATAAAAATATAATTATATGGTATGACACTGATAGTGTCAGAGGGAGAAAACTGTTATGGGACAAGACCAGCTTATTACAATGTATATTAATTTCAGTTTATTAATGATACTATAATATGATTGTTAAAAAGCAAATATAATTTGTATGCAGGGCTGGGTAAAATACAGCTTCATAAGCCACAGTGTTGCTGTCTTTTAAACTGCATTCTTTTAGTATGTAATAAGAGAGAATATGAGTTGCATGAAGTGAGGCATGTAGTTATTACAAAAAAAAAATGAATTTGTTAGCGTGACTCCTCCAGGCTAGGAGTGCATTGTTGCTGGGGTAGGTTTGAAACATCCAAGGTCAGAAACAAGACCCCTTGGAAGCAGGTGAATCATGTATAGGAAGGTGTTCACGTGAAGTCTGAGGCGAAAATCATGAGGGATGAGGACATTTGCAAAGTTTTCTATAGGACACAGTCATTGTAACGTAATGAAAGTGCATGACTAGGTTTGATAAGAAAAATGTATAAAAAATGTGGTTTGTCTCTGTTCAGAAAGACTATTTTGACATCTGCTATGAAGACCATCTCCCAGCGCTGTAAAAATAAAATTTCTGTTTGCACATCCTGAAGTGTTGTTCCTGACTAAAGGCATATAAGGTAAATTCTTAATGTTATTTATTTATGACTATAACAATGGGAAGTCTATTCCATAGCATGGGCAGTCTCTGGGTTATGAACTGTCCCTCCAACATGTTCTGTTGATTGTGGTAATGAGTTTGAGGTCTCTGGAGCATGTGGTGCAGAGGGATTGGGATTTCTTTGGATGTAGCATTTCTAACAGAGCTGGGTCAGATATGGCTTTGTAAGTCAAGCAGAGATCGCCTCTAAGTAGGCAATATGAGACAGAGAATAGTTGGACTTTTTTTAGTCTGTCCATACAGGACAAATGTTTAAGGCCTAGGATCCTCTTTGTGAGGTACTTTTGTGGCCTCTCCAGTTGTTGCAGGTGTTTAGTGAGGTACATTCCAAATGGGACATTGTACTCGATGATTGGCCTGGACTTCAGAGAAGTAGATACCAAACAGGAGAGGACCCAGGACCAAACCCTGTGGGACTCCACTCATGACTGGTCAGCAGTCTGACTTGGAGTCAGCCACTTTCACACTGTGGGTTCTACCTGTGAGCCAGTTTGCAACCCACCTAGTGATATAGGGGTTGATGCCTAGCTTAGTGAGTTTCTCTATGATTCCTGAGTGGAGAATGGTATCAAAGGCCTTGGCCAGATCAAGGTAGGCTGTATGAACCACCTTGCCATTATCCACAGCTCTGGTGACTGACTCAAAGAAGTTGCCTAACTGAGCAGGCATGATCTACCCTTCACAAAACCAAACTGTGTGGTATCAAGAGTTTGGAGATTCCCTATATCCTTTTCTATTAGGTCCATAATGATGCATTCTATAGCTTTGTATATCAGACTCATCAGGCTAATGGTGCAATAGTTCCCAGGGTCTGTAATCAGTCCTCCTTTGTGGAGAGGGATGACTGTAGCAGTGTGCCATTCAGTAGGGACAAAGCCTGAGGTGAGGCTGTGATTGAACAGGGCACACAGGTGAGGTGCCAGTTCACTCTGTAGTTCATGTAGAACACCGCCATGGGTATTGTCAGGTCCCATAGAAGCTGTATTCTTGGCCTTGGACAGTGCTCTTTTAACCTGTGCAGCAATAGTACTGGGTGACTGGCAATCTACTGGTATTGCGATTGATCCTTTGGGGGGGTAAAGTTGGCACTGAATCTGTCAGTCAGTATATTGTGCATCCAGTGCTGCCATGTCCTCTCTGTGTCTGTGCTCCTGACCTTCATGCAACATACACACCTGGTGTGCAGTATGATCTGTGGCATGGGCAAGTGCTGGAATGCCAGATCCATGAAGTCACAAGGAATGTTAATTCATCTGTAGGAGTAGGCAGACTACTTCTGACACATGCCCATGCATAACAGTTGCACACCCACACGTACTGCATGAGGCAGTATCACTCTGTAGTGGGGAAGAGTCAACAACATCAATAGACTTAACATGGGGCAGTGATGAACAGATATCCTATCCAACATCTGATGTCCCTACATCATCAAAATGATTGAACATGTTTTCCTCCTCATCAGAGGCTATAGCCTTATCCACAAGGCTGTCATAATCTGGGCCAGACTGTATCACCATGTCTGTGCCCTGTGTGCCATGGGCCATACTACCAGAGTGAGGCACATCACATCCTTCCTAGGGAATCAGGGGATAGGCTATTGGTGGAGGAAGGCAGTGGACATGCTGCTAGAAGATACAGAGGGCACAGTTCAGATACACTGACATAAATTACGTTATGCATTTCAGTACAGGTATATGGGACAATTATATGACTACAATGTTAGTGAGGTTAAGGAGTTATCAGGAGGTCATCTCCAAGTGTGGCTCACACAACCTATATAACAGAGAGAAGACATTTACTTTACATTTTCAACATATATGTCATACATGTGTAAGAATACAGTAAGGCACTCCTGATATGTCCTTGTGGAAATCAACCACCAGAGGTGAGGGCTGAAATACAACTGTCATAGGGAAACAAAGGCATCCAGACAGTATTAGTAAGCACATACTCACTATCACATACCATTCCAACAAACGTATAACACACAGTAGGAAATATATATATGTGTGTATACTGGTTTGTCAAGGCTGATGTGCAGATGACAGTTGTTCTATACAGGTGCAGAAGGACACAGTATTAATGGGGGCCACTGAGAAGAGTTTCAAGACTGACATCTATGAAACAGAGCAAATGTTATACCAGTTACATCCTCTCTGTGTGGTGAGTTTTTCATCCATCATAACGGGGATCCTTTAGTAGAAAATCAAACAAAGCACATCTGGGTATGCAACACAGTCATGAATGCAGGCAGAGGTACATGATAACATATAGACTGCATTAACAGGATATGAAGACATTCACACAACATATGATGCAGATGTCCAGATGTACCTGTGTATGGAAAACAGAGACATGAATATCATACATCCCAGGTGTGATACACAGTGTTGCAGTCTATAAACATGGTAGGAAACCATACCAGGCCTTTCTGTAGGTGCACCTGCATGGCCCATACTCGTGATGATGTATCCTTAGGTAACAATGGCATGGATACAATATATCAATATGTCATTATACACCTCTGTCATGACAATCGACAGAGGCAATAACAGCTATTGGTCACAGTAACAGTATATGGAGACACTCACTGACATGCATTTCTGATGTGGAGATGTGGATGTACCTGTGCAAATGAATAAAGAAAACCTTACAAATGTTGCTGGAAATGTCATTACACTTATGTTGTGTATTATCAGCATATGTGCTCCCACTTTCTGTGGTTCTGTTGCTGGAACACAAAAATAACACTGCATGAATATACATGAAACAATGATATGTAGTGAGGTAGTGCATACGTATGCAACTGTGTTCGTAAAAGTATAACATACATGTACATCCTGAAACACCTGCTTCTATACCTCCATGAGGTATTTGGCAATTGAAATTGGTGATATGCAGGATGCCAGGAATGCTGTTATCTCATCCAGGTTAGTCAATGGTGGGGCACCACTGGTGACATTCCTTGACCTGTCATGCTATCACATTCTGTTGGCTGCATGAAGGCCACAGAAGTACCTCACAAAGAGGATTACTGGCCTCAAACAGATGCCCTACACCATCTCAAAAATCTCCAGCTTTACTCTGTAGCATATCGCCTACTCCGAGGAGATCTCTGCCTAACATATAAAGTTATGTTAAACCCAGAGCTGTTGGACATGCTACACCTAAAGAAATCCCAGATCCTCCGAGCTACACACTCTAGGGACCTAAACCTTGTCAACACAATAAACAGGACATGCTGGAGGGATAGATTCCTGTCTCAGAGACTTCCTATACTCTGGAACAAGCTACCCATCTATGTCAAGCAAAGTTCCTCATTAGCATTCTTCAAGAAAAATCTTGACAAGTGGATGGGAAATAGGAAATACACCCCAGGGATCACTTCTGTGGCTCTGCTCAACAGGGGCACAGGAAATTAACTTTCTTGGGTGGCGTAAGCCAAGGAACCTTGTTGGCTAGGCTTACTTAGGCCCTTGGGCCGATAGCCTAGTACTACCTATGAACCTATGTCAGAACATCATTGCCGACAGGCCTCCTGGGATCTATTGTGACCTGTCACAGCATTTATCATGTTGATCTGGTCTGTCCACGCTTCATTCCTCCACACAGTATTCCTTGACCATCCAAGGAGACTGCATCCATGCTGGCACAGAGCTTCAGTGATGGTGTATCTTTCTTGAGGAGAGAAATTGTCACCTCTACTTCAGTTTATCTGGAAGACATTAACATGCACATGAGATATTTTATATATGGGGCCACATATGGGCATGATGATGTTAAAAACATATGTCATTTGATCTGCTCTCCACTCATTTGCACTGCAAACCTATATTTTATTTATTTATTTTATTTTACATTTGTTGTTAACAATATTCAACAGATACAGGTACAAATACATATTTAAGCAATTTTATACATGATAGATTTTACAGATGTGGGTACATTAAATATATAAGCAAATATTTTTATTTCAAAACATGTCTGCTTACTGAATCATATTACTTATAGGAATCTTGACTCTCTTCAAGAGGAATCTTGATGAGTGGATGGGAGACAGTAGGTTTACCCCGGGTATCACTTCTGTGTCACTGTTAGACAGAGGCACAGTATACTAACCTCGAAAAAGGGCATAGCAAAATTCATTTAAAATGGGTGGTGAAAGCCAAACACACTCTGGCTAGGCTTATAAATGCCCTAGGGCAGATAGCCTAGTATGAACCTATGAACCTATAACATTTGTTAGTTATAGGGAGGTATTGATGAGGACATTTCAATAATATATAAGGCCCATTTTCTTTATGGTTTTCAATAGGCAATTAGTATATACAGTTGATGTGACGGGTGTCTTTGTGAAAAAAATGTGTAGTTAGTCTGGGTTCACACAGGGACATAACCAATGGGATTTAAGGTAGGTTTTCAGCTTGCTTTTAAATTGCGTTAGTGAGGAAAGGGAGTTGAGGTCACTGGGAGAGAGTTCCAGGTTTTACCCACGGTATTAGAGAAAAAAAAGAGTCACCAGCCATATTGTTGGTTTTACCTATTTGTACTAATATTTCATTAGATGAGCAAAGGGTCTTAAGGTTGTTGTAGGGGGTGATAAGGTTGGTAAGAATTGGAGTATTAGTAGGCTGATACAGGATTTTGTAGGCAACTATTAATTGTTTAAATAGAATTAAATTTGGCAACTCTAGCCATCCTAGTTGTTCATAATTAGTACAGTGATGGGTTCTGAATATAGAGCCTGTTGCAAATCTGGCAATATTATTGTAGGAGACAGCCAGCTTGTTCAAGTTGTTTTTTGAGAGGTTAGTATATATAGGGGAGGCGTAGAGGAGAAAGTGGGTCTGGGTAATAGTAGCCCTTGCTAGTGGGGTAAGAAAGGATTTGATTCTATAGAAAAAGATTAGTTTTTTGTTGACTGTTTTTATGGTACTGTTAATGTAAGTATCAAAGTTAAGGTTATTATCAATTAGTACCCCTAGTAGTTTTGTAGTTGAGTCAGGGGATATGATGGTACCATTGTTTGATGTAACAGTAAAGTAAAGTGGGGAGGCCCTACAGGTGGGAGTAAATAGTAGGAGTTTGTTTTTTGGGGGGTTCAAGATGAGGCAATGGTGTAGTAACCATTTCTCTACTGTGTTAAACACATTTTGGGTGAGGGATTGAAGGTCTGATGGAGTGGTGGCTTTGCATATTAATGTGAAGTCATCTGCGTATTGTATCGAGGTAGCTTGAGGAATTGCAGAATGTAGGTCATTGATAAAAATAGAAAATAGAAGCGGTCCTAATATAGAGCCTTTGGGGACACCGAACGCAATGGGGAGATGGGGAGATAAGTTGTTCTCCCACAGAACAGCCTGTTGCCTATTGTTTAAGTAGGATTGAAACCATTGTATAGCCAGTGCATCTAGTGATAGGTTTTTGAGTATGTTTATGAGAAGTTGGTGGTTAACCATATTGAAGGCTTTAGAGAGATCAATAAAGAGGGCTGAGGATAGAGTGTTGTTATTGCGATTTTTGTTAATACAGTTAGAGAAGGATAAAATGGCAGTCATAGTGCTGTGATTGCGATTTTTGTTAATACAGTTAGAGAAAAATAAAATGGCAGTCATAGTGCTGTGAAATAGCCTGAAGTCATGTTGGCAGTTAGCTAATAAGCTGTTATCTATTAGGTGGTTTAACAATTGTCTATGAATGCATTTTTCCATGATTTTTGCCAGTGGAGATAGTATAACAATAGGTCTATAGTTGGATAATTCCCTGGAGTTTCCACCTTTATGCAGGGGGATAATATGTGAGATCTTCCAAATAGATGGGATAGTTCCCTCAGAGATAGTTCTGTTAATCAGGATGGAGATGGGGTAGGCTATGGCTTTTGCAGCTTTTTGCAGATATTCTGAAGGTAAGAGATCAGCTGCGGGGGTGGTAGGTTTGAGTTTCAGAATAAGGGTAAAGATAAGGGATGTAGGGACAGGTTTGAGATGAAATGAGGGAGGTAAGCTAGCAGTAGAGCAAGTCAGAGATGAGCTGTCAGAAGTTAGTTGATTGGCAAGAGACTGAATGGTCTCCGTAAAGAATGTGTTAAAGGTATTGTCAATTTGCTTTGCACTATCATGGTCAGAACCTAATGGGGTGGGTGTGACAGAATGACCTGGGTGTAAAAGTGTGTTATATAATAGAACAGACCTTATCATATATAGTATTGTTATATATAATAGAACATGAGTGATATAAAAACAACTTTTGAAGATGTAACATGTGAAACAACATCACTTGTGATACTGTAGAGGTCATATGTGGGATTTAAAACCACTGTAGTGGAAATTACAACAAAAGGACAACCATGCAACCATTGTGCCAGACACTCAGTGTAATAAGAATGGACTTCACCCATTAACTTGCACAACATAACATAATGGCTATGTGAAACCGGTAATGTTGGATGTTGTACACAGCCACAGTCAGCAACACACATCATAATAATGAAAGTTACTGTCAAAATATAGTATGCAACATGATGCTACAAAGAAAACCTGTAGAAAACAAGTAGTCTTTGTAACATGAACTGTTATGCACAAATACCTACATATGAACATAATAAACAGAGAGCAGGTAATGCCATCCCCATTGTGTATATATGGGAAGAAATGCACTAACAACCACTACTATATTACTGTTATAGGAAAATAGCTGAACAGCAGAGTTTGTGAAAGTTATGAAAACCCTTGGAATGTCTCTTTATGCACAGGCATACCGCATTCAGTACAAGGTAACCAGACATGAATATGGATATATTTTCATTCTGGCACTATCTATAGTGCATATGTAACTAATCATCAATTAATATAATATCATTATATCAATATTGGTATCAATGAATATCGATTAACATGCAACATATGGATATACTTGAACATCATATACCCTGCACCATTGGAGTACAGACATGGTAATTAATACTGAAAGAATGCTAAGGGTTGCTGCAGGTCTGCTACATATGTATCTGCTAGATGCTGAAGTCAGTACTGCTGCTGCTGACAATAGGCCTAGGGGAGAAGGAGAAGAGTGTTCAGGCCCAGGCTAACCTTCCAGGAGCTACATGAGCTGGAGATTGTAGAGTGCTACAGGGTGGGCAGGGACACACTACAAGAACTCATTGAGCACTGCCACCCTCAACTCAGGCCCAGAGCCAACAGAGATGAGCTCCTCCCAGTAGAAACAAAGGTGTGTGCACCCTTAGGATAATAGCCACAGGTACCTTCCAAAGACCAACTGGGGACATGATGGAGGTCTCACAGGCATCAGCATCCAGGCTATTCCACCAGTTCCTGGATGCCATGCTACCTCATGTCAGTGAGCACATTTCTTTTCCCCTCATCCCAGAGGCGAGGGCCAGCAATATGCAACACTTCTACCATGTAGCACACTGCTCTGAGGTACTGGGTGCCATAGATTGCACTCATCTACACATCTAGGCACCACCCTGTGAGGAGGGTAGAATCTACATGAACCACAAGTGGTACAACTCCATCAACTGCCAGGTCATGTGTAATGGCCAGGGCATTATCATGTGTATGCTGGCAGCCCTGACAGTTATCACGACTCCCATATCACAGCTGTACCAGATGTTTACTAGGGAGGACATCCCACACGGCCATTTACTGGAGGGTGCTGGCTATGTCATGGAACTGTGGATGATGACAACCATCAGAAATGCATACTCACCCATGGAAGAACGCCATAATGAAGCACATGCACAAACTAGGAATATCATAGAGTGTGTGTCTGGGCTTCTGAAGTCATGCTGCCAGTGCCTTGATATATCTGGTGGAGCCCTGAAGTACTCTCCAGTCACATATGCACAGACATTCACAGTATGTGCCCTGCTACACAATATGATCCTGTGGAAACAGCTGCAGCAGGATCAGCAAATGGAAGGGATACAGAGCCCCCCATCAGTGCCTAGGTCACCACAGCCACAGTCACAGGAGGACTCAGAGGAGGAACCCTCTGATGATGTCCCTGTAAGCAGATGTAGGCAAGCCCAGTACACCATGGCTTTGGCTAAGAGACAATGCATAGAGTATGCACTGACAACCTACCGCCCTATGGACTGATACCTTATTCCAATACCTTATGCGTATATTAAAAATTATGCCAGGCAATCCACACAACCTGTACCTAACCATGTATTGGCTGTGTACTGCATGCATCACACAGAGTCAGCTCTGAACTACAGTTCTGTCAACTGCTGCATTTGCAAAGTAAGTCACTCACCTACACTCTACTTTTAAGGCATACTATAATATGGTATCATGTATGCAAGGGAATATAGTGGGCTATTTGGAGAGATGTAAAATCCAGATGGGACTACAGATACCCAGTCCAGTAGTATGTGTTCCGTAATATTCACTAGACTTCATGGTTGGAATATTCACTATAGCAGTCAAGGGAGATGTTAAACAGCAGGGTCACATGATATTTGCATTGCTCTTTATGCCAGCAGATTATGTGATGTTCTTCCTCCACCCTCACACATCAGCATTCCCATACAAATGCTGTAACAGTAAGTCAGCAATGGTATATCAGCAGACCAAGCAATCTCAGGGCTGTGACATAGAACCCGATAAAACAGTGTATGTCTCACATAACACAAGGATAACAACATACATATGTATGCTGTTCATTGCGTGATGAAGGACACATCTCTGTATGGCAATCTGTGTGGCTCAGTGGAGTAGGGATGTTAGTATGGGTAATGATGTTGATGGTCAGAATCTGGAAGTATGCACAGCTTTTGCATGAGAGATTTTAGTATGCTGGTGTTTCCACAGACTGTCATACCTCTCAATCTGTTAGTGCAAGACATCTGGACCAAGCCAGAAAGAATGGGGTGACAAAGGCCCAAAAATAGAGACAGACAGTCAGTACAGATTGTTTCTATTAATCTAGAAAGTTGCTAGTATGAAATCAAGTTGCATTATTTCAGAATATCTGAAGGATATAAAGTTCGGCACTCAACTGTTTGTCTGTAGTTAGTATTATTTAGTGACTTCAATATACTATAATTTACCAGAACACCACAAATGTCTGAGGAACAGACTAGAAATATGCGGAAAAATTCTGGACATTCTGCGATAATCTGTACAGATGAGAGGTATGCAGACAGTCAGTCTGTGTGTGGAGTAACAGCATGAACCTCAGTCACATATTAAGTACAGCAGACAACTGGGGAATGCCATGGGCAATTTGAGGGAAGTGCAGTACTGCAGAAACAGGTGCAGCTGGCAGTGTTTGTAACACACAAAATCCCGGAATGGAGTACAGGTAGGTCTGGCTGGGAGTCAACTTGCAAGTACTGACAGTCTCACTGAGCACGCTCCTACACTTAGTTAAAATGAGCTCAATTCTGTTACCTCATCAACAAAATGACCTGCAATGTGTTAATATGTCTGTACATACAGACATATACATACACATAAACATCTGTCTCTGTCTCTCTCTCACATGATTAGAATATCTATCACTATGTACTGTCAAATAGATATATACTGATATATATAACTATATATAAAACAATGATACATATAGACAGATATATGTGTAGATGTATGTAGTGTCCCACATACCATATTAATGGTGAGTAAATCTGCACTCACACAACCATACACTTGCACAAAGGAACCAAAGTAAGGGTGCAACAGTACATAATCCACTCACCTACAGACCCCTGTGCCTGCTGGATGTCACCATGTAGACAGACACAGGTGAGCAGGTGGTGTAATGTATAATGTTGTCAACATACGCAGGGACAGGGGACAATGTCCCTGGCCACAGGTTTGCCTGTTTAACTGCAATCAGCCACATATGGCCATACTGGTAACTGTACACACATATCAAGGATAATAACAGTTATCTCACTGCTAGGACACTAGATGAAGATAACAGTAGGAAGCAATATCACTCTGCAGGCTACACATGCTGTGCAACACAAGCCTAGTTTGTGTAATCCACAAGTATTGTGCCTGCATTCACATATACAACAGACATAACCTGTGGTACATGTGATAAGTACTGTGCGCTAAAGTGTATAAGACTAGATATGTAGAGTTCTAATCTTACTCCAGCCAACTTGGTGTGTGACTGTGTGTGTGTGTGTGCGTGTGTTTGTATATATATATATATATATATATATATATATATATATATATATATATATATATATATATTTCCCTACAACGCAACAGACATGCCTTCATGGGCTATCCACCTGCAATGGTTATGCACTTTTTGGCCCTGTAACTAGCTGCTGGCTTCCAAACTGCCCTCCTCTACAAGGCCTGATGATGTCATCCACCATAAGACTGTCAGCTGACAATGACAGTCTAACATCACACAAAAGCTGTGGTATGCGTGATAAATGCTGTGAGCTATGGTGTATAAAGCTAGATCAGTAGGGGTTCGAATCTCATGCCCCCCAACTTGGTGCATGTTCATAGGTTCATAGGTTTATAGGTTGGTACTAGGTTATCAGCCCTAGGGCCAATACAAGCCTAGCCATAACAATTCTCTGGATATTTCTTCCCACAATATTTACTTCCCTGACCCCGTCTAGCAGGGCGACTGATGTGATCCCTAAGGTGAATTTCCTATCTCCCATCCAATTGTCAAGGTTCCTTTTGAAGAGGGGGAAGGAGGCGCTCTACTTGACATGTATGGGCAGTCTATTCCAGAGTCTGGGGAGTCCCTGGGTCAGGAACCTATCCCTCTAGAATGTTTGGCTCATTGTAATGACAAGGTTTAGATCCCTGGAGCATGTGGCTCTGAGGGATTGGGAATTCTTTAAGTGGAGCATGTCCAACAGCTCAGGGTTTGACATGGCCTTGTATGTTAAGCAGAGATCACCTCTGAGTAGACGATATGCGACAGAGTATAGGTGGAGTTTTTTTAGACAGTCAGCATAGGGCATCTGCTTTAGGCCTGTGATTCTTTAAGTGAGGTATTTCTGTGGCCTTTCCAGCTGTTGCAGATGTCTTGTGAGGTACATACCAAATGGGGCATTGTATTCTATAATGGGTCTAATGAGGGATGAGTAGAGTGGGACAATAACCTCCTTTTTTCTGGATGAAAAGCCCTTAGTGATGGGGTGTGCCACATAGAAGGATTTCCTGACTATTGTGGCAATGTGGTTATCAAACGTGAGACCACTGTCCACCTGTGTTCCTAAGTCTCTTATCACACTTTCGGTGTTTATTGTACTGCCACCTATGTGGTAATTCACGGGTACATGTTTGCAGTCATCCCAGTTTGTCACTTCTTACTTGAGTAGCATGAAGTTGACTTTGGAGAGGTTTTTTATGGAGGTTTCCATACATTTCTTGGCATTGAGCTTGAGCCCATGGCTCTGGCACCAATCATCTGTTTCTGTAAGGCTCTTATGTAGAATGTCCACATCATTTGGGGGATTCAATAATGGCTCCCAGTTTGCAGTCATCTGCGAACTTTGTTAGCCAGAGTCCCTTAGTGTTGGCCTGTACTTCAGAGAAGTAGATACCAAACAAGAGCCATCCCAGGACTGAACCCTGAGGTACTTCACTTGTCACTTGTCTGGAGCTGGATTTGGAGTCGGCTACTTTTACAATGTGGGTTTTGTCAGTAAGCCAGTTGGCAACCCATCGAATGATGTAGGGATTATTGCCCAGCTTAGTAAGTTTATCTATGATTCCAGAGTGGAGGATGGTGTCAAAGGCCTTGGTGAGGTCCAGATAGACTGTGTGGACCACCTTACCCTTGTCCACTGCTCTGGAGACTGATTCAAAGAAGTCAATCAGGTTCAGGAGATAAGATTTGCCCTTCACAAATCCAAACTGCATGGTGTCCAGTGTTTGAAGGTTGCCAATGGCTTTGTTTATAAGTTCCATGATAATACGTTCCATGGCCTTGCATATCAGGCTCGTCAGACTGATGGGGCAGTAGTTCCCGGGATCCAAGGTGGATCCCCCCCTTGTGGAGTGGGATAACTGTAGCTGTGTGCCACTCAGTGGGCACGAAGCCCAAGGTGAGGTTATGATTAAACATGACACTTAGGTGAGGTGCCAGTTCATTTTGTAGTTCATGTAGTACACAGCCTGGGATGTCGTCTGGTCCCATAGATGCTGTATTCTTAGCTTTGGAGAGTGTGGTTTTTACCTGTGTGGCCGTTATTACTGGAATTTGGCAATCTTTCGGTATTGAGATGGGCCCTTTAGGGAGTGAGAGGGGGGTGAAGTTTGCACTGAATCAATCTGCCAGGATCTCGGGAATATCCTTGGGATCAGTATATTTAATGCCATTCTGTTGTAGCTCAGAGCAGATCTGAGCATTGCCATTTAGATTCTTGACATGGCTATAGAATGCCTTGTGGTTGTCTTTGGAATCTTTAGCAATTTTATTTTTGTAACTAGCTTTGGAGGATTTTATGAGGGATCTCAACTTCTTACTGAGGCTGGTAAAGGAATTTCTTGCATCCTGGGATTTTCCTCTTTTCTGAAACAGTTTCTTCCTTTTGCTGTAAAGTTTGTTTATGGCAAGGGACCACCAGATTGGCTTCCTTTTTTTGGCGGACAGTGTCTTGGTTCTATTGTGGATGGCACGATTCATGCACGAGTGGATGTGCTTGTAAAGTGCCTTAGTGTAGGATTCAGCAGTCGAATTGTCAGTTCCTGTCTGCATGGGTGTAATGAAGTTTGTCAGTTCTGACTTGAGTAGCATGAAGTTGGCTTTGGAGAAGTTTTTTACGGAGGTTTCCTTACTGGGGAGTGGGGGTGGGATGTGGATGTCAAGGGTGATTGGCTTATGGTCAGACCTGACCAACGAGGGGGTGACCATAGGTGTGGAGCATCAATTTCCCATGTTGGTAATGACCAGGTCTAGGATATTGGAGCCCCTTGTGGGGCTAAGGATTAGTTGATCCAGGGCATTGGAATTTATGAATTCCAAGAACCACTGGGCAAAGGTGTTGGTACACAAGTAGTTTTCCCAGTTAATGGCAGGGTAGTTGAAATCATCCGGTATAAGGGTGATTGGTTGTATCTTAATATTTTCCAGTATGTTTAGAAAGGTGTAGTGAGAATCTTGGGGCATGGTGGGGAATCTGTAGCAAGATACAATTTGCATTGCAGTCTTACCTAGTGTTAGTTACACCTGGAGAATTTCAGACACATTGTGTTGGGCAACTAACCTGGTGTTGTGAATATCCTTGGTGAATATGGACACTCCCCCACCTTTAGTGCTTCGGTCCTGGTTTGGTGGCCAAAAAGTGTGGTAAGAATTGTAGCCTGGTATTGCAGGGGTGCTCCCTGGAGCCTTGAACCAGGTCTCAGTTACTGCACAGATATTGATGTTCTCCATTTTTAGGAGTGCCTCGAGAGAGTGCATTTTGAGATTTAGACTTTTAGCACTGAGTAGCATTACCTTTAGATTTTGCATGCTTGTACCTGTTATGGTGGTGGTTTTGTCCTTTGAACTTTGCCTAAAAAAGGCACTATAGGGGTGGCAAGAGCCTTAGCCAGTAACCTGAATCCCAGGGGCGACAGGTGTAGACCATCTCTGGCAAAGCATCGTGGTCTGTCGATCATGTCATCCCAGGCAGACAGATACTGGATCCCCTTTGAATGACACCAGAAGCTTAGCCAATTGTTGAAGTCAATCATTTTGTTCTTATACTGTGGTATCATTCTGGGTGAAGGCAGGATGTTACTCAGGGCTAGGGTCATACCTGCCTGGGCCACATGATCCAAAAGCTCTTCCATGTCTCTTTTCATGTAGTCCAGGGAGGTACATCTCAAGTCATTCACTCCAACATGGACAATGACAGAGTCATATTTGTACTTGTGGAGTGACTTGAGTGCATGCGTTATGTGGTGGATCCTGGCACCCGACAGGCAGCTGACTGTAATTTTCTCCTTGTTCAGCCTGATGAGTGGGACATCAGTGTGCCTGACTACAGAGTCACATGCGACTAAAGTGTTGGGTACGTTGTCTTGCCTTAGAGGCTGTTGTTGGGTGGCACACTGGTGTTGTGAGCTATGTGACACTTTGGTTGTGATTGGTGTTTGTTTGGGTTTCAGCTTTGGATGTCCTTGTTGCTTGGGCAGGTTAAGGTTAAGGGTCTCCACATATGTGGGTTTAGTGTTGCTATGTGTGGGTGTTGGTGGTGTGGGTTTAGAAGGGCTATGTGTTCCTTGAGGTGCAGTGCAGGTGTTAACCTTCTCCTCTTGACTGTCTAGCACAATCTTGGGTGGAGAAACCTTTGCTTCCAGTTTGGCTATATAAGTGCATCTTTTGCAGGTAGTAGTGTTGGGTGGTAGGAGAAGAGGGTTGTCTGTGTACATGAGGCAATTGCTGCATTGCCCCATTATGCCCAGATTCACCAGGTGGACAGGAGAAATCAGAGGAAGCTGACCCTTGGACATGCCTGGTTTGGTGCTTTTTTGTAAAGTACAAGATCTGTTTTCCCTTACCTTAACAAGGTACTTTGCAATTATAGGCTGTTTAGTGCCTATGATTATTTTCTCCTTATTAGCAAGGAGAGTTGAGTGCTTGTATCAGTTTAAGACTTCCTTGTGCTTTCCAGCAGGTTTTAAAGCAAGTGCTAACCACAGGGATGCTTAAAGGTAAGATGAAAAAAAAAGGTTTATCCTAAACACTGCAGTGTGCACTAGAGGAGTTAGATGTGAAAGTAGGTAACTTAAGTTTTACCTGTCTAAAAAGTTAAGTTTTAGTGGAGAGTCACTATTTTTAAAACAGCAAGATAGATTGAAAGGGGGTGGTCACTTTGTATTCTGGTACTATGGAATACAGTAAGATGGCCAATAAATTTAAATAGTTGAAAGGGAATGATTTCACAAAATGATAATTTTGTGCTTACTCACACAAAAGAGTAAAAACAGAGAGGGAATGAGATATATGGTCAAATTAACAAAAGGGGAAAGCAACTAGAAAGACAGCGGTGTTTAAGAACACTACAGTAACTGGGTGGGGAAAACAATTTCTGCCTAACTCACAAGAGACAGAGCTGTGGTCTCTTTTCAGGTTTTAAAATGCAGTTAAAAGCAGAATGCAAGTAAAACACAAGGTAAATAAAACAAATCACAGTATTCAAAATAGAAAAAGGCAATAAAGTAATACAACAAATCAAAAGCAAACTAACCTTTCCCTCACAGCAAAGTGTAGCAGAGTCTGGGTGAGCCTTTCTAGTAAAGCGGTAGTAACATCCTTGACCTGGTCATTACTAACATGGGCGCCCATTGCTCTACACCACTAATCACCTTGGAAATCCACCCCCCCCTCAAAGGTAACCACCATGAAATCTTCTCCAAAGCTAACTTTGGGGTTCTAAAAATAGAGGTGGCTAACTTCACGGCACCCATGCAAATGGAGAATAGTTGCATGACCACTGAATCATACACCAATGCACTATACGAACACGTACACAAATGCATGGATCAGGCAGTACCCAAGAGAACCAAGATGCTCTCCTCCAAAAAAAGGAAGCCAATCTGGTGGCCCCCTGCCATAAACAAACTCTACAACAGAAGGAGGAATCTGATGCGGAATAAGGTGAAGTCTCAAGACTGGAAAAACTCCCTTATCAGCTTCAACAAAAAGTTGGGATCCCTTATCAAATTCTGTAAAGCTAGCTATGAAAGCAGAATTGCAGCAGATAGTAAAAACAACCATAAGGCCTTCTATAGTTATGTAAAGAATCTCCACGGCAATACCTGGATTTGCTCTGAGCTACTGCACAATAGTACCTCCTATACAGATCCAACAGATATTGACAATATACTGCTGACAGATTCAGTGCCAGCTTTACCCCTCCCCCCAAAGGACCAATCACAATACCAGTAGACTGCCAGGCACCCAGTATTACTGCTCCACAGGTTAAAACAGCACTGTCCAAGGCCAAAACTACAGCTTCTATGGGACCTGACAATATCCCTGGCTGTGTTCTACATGAACTACCAAGTGAAGAGGCACCTCACCTGTATGCCCTGTTCAATCACAGTCTCAATTCAGGCTTTGTCCCTACCAAATGGCACACTGCTACAGTCATCCCTCTCCACAAAGGAGAAGTGACTACAGACCCTGGGAACTATCACTCTATTAACCTGATGAGTCTGATATTCCAAGCTATGGAACGCATCATCATAGACCTAATAAAGAAGGATATAGGGAATCTCCAAACTCTGGATTCCACACAGTTTGGTTTTGTGAAGTGTAGATCATGCCTGCTCAACTTGGTCGACTTCTTTGAGTCAGTCACCAGAGCTGAGGATGAAGACAAGGTGGTTCATACAGCCTACCTTAATCTGGCCAAGGCCTTTGATACCATTCCCCACTCAGGAATCATAGAACACTAAGCTAGGCATCAATCCCTATATCGCCAGGTGGGTTGCAAACTGGATCACAGCTAGAACCCACAGTGTGAAAGTAGCTGACTCCAAGTCAGACTGCCGACCAGTCACGAGTGGTCCCACAGGCTTCGGTCCTGGGTCCTCTCCTGTTTGGTATCTACTTCTCTGAAGTCCAGGCCAACACAAAGGGACTCTGGCTGACAAAGTTCACAGACAATTGCAAGTTGGGAGCTATTAACTCCTCAAGTGATGTTGACATCCTACAGAAAGGTCTCACTGAGACCAATGACTGGTGTCAGAACCATGACCTTAAGCTCAATGTCAAAAAATGTGTCGTCATCCCATTTGGGAAAAACACGGTTCTCATGAATTACCACATTGATGATAGTCCACTGAACACAAAAGGCGTTATGAGAGATCTGGGAACACAGGTTGACAGCAACCTCTCTTTTGACCACCACATTGCCACTGTGGTCAGAAAGTCCTTCTATGTGGCACATCTGATTACTAAGCGTTTTGTATCCAGGAAGAAAGAGGTCATTTTTTCCCTCTACTCTTCCCTCATTAGGCCAATCATCGAGTACAATGCCCCATTTGGCATGTGCCTCACTAGACAACCACAACAAATGGAGAGGCCGCAAAAGTACCTCACAAAGAGGATCCTAGGCCTTAAACACTTGTCCTATATGGACAGACTAAAAAAACTCCAACTATTCTCTGTCTCATATCGCCTACTTTGAGGCAATCTCTGCTTGACTTACAAAGCCATGTCTGACCCAGCTCTGGTAGAAATGCTACATCTAAAGAAATTCCAATCCCTCCACAGTACATGCTCCAGAGACCTCAACCTCATTACCACAATCAGCAGAACTTGTTGGAGGGACAGGTTCATAACACACAGACTGCCCATGCTATGGATTAGACTTCCCATGCATGTCAAACAGAGCACCTCACTGGCCCTCTTCAAGAGAAATCTTGATGAGTGGATGGGAAAAAGAAAATTCACCCCGGGGATCACTCCAGTGACTCTACTCGACAGAGGCACTGAGAACTAAGGTCATGTGGCACGATGCCAGGGTAATCCTATGGGCTAGGTTTATAAATGCTCCAGGGCCATTAGCCTGGAACACACCTATGAACCTATGAACATATTTGTGGGGCATTCTCTGCTCTAGCTTCTTGGACCCAAGTGTCCAACGTTCCCGTCTTTCTCCTTTTCAGGTCATCATAATGTTGTACCAAACCTGTTAGTCTTGCTGAGCACCACACCACGCAGAGCAAACACACTTAAAAACACACCTATATATAAATAATTAATCACATCCGGTTTCTATTTTTATATGGCTGGCAGGTGTCGGCTGTGTATGTATAAGCTCCACTCGGCTCTGCTGCATTTCGAGCAACACTGCACAAATGGCAACTGAAAAAAAAATAAAAAGTAAAAAATTTCATTATGATGATTAATTATATACAGTTTTTATTTTTGATGTCTGGCAGGCGTCAGCTGTCCATATGTGAGCATAGCTAGGCATTGCTGTGCTCCATGCCTCACAAACATGCAGTTAAAAAAAAAGAAAAAAAACATAAAACATCATAAATATGACATAGTATAGATTTTTGACACCCATTATAACATTACAACAGTGGCGGGGAGCATTACAGGGAGACTCACACTCATCTGCAGGTACGGGTAGCTGCTACACCTCTCCCTATACTGATTCAATATCCATGTTCCTCGGCTCTCCCTCAGCAGTGTGCCATCATTAATATGCATGGCTCGCTGCCGAAGGGGAACAGTGGCTGTGTGTAGGCTCTACACTGTGCCTACATGGTTTTTATTAAATCCTGGGGCATGTGTTTTCACATTCAGCATACCTTCTCTCCTCCTTCCTCATAAAGGTATCCACCTTCTCTGTACACCTCTGATGTCTGATTTTGAGGAACATCAAAAAATGAGGACAATAATTTATTCCAACCTCTCGTTCTTCAACAGATATACATGCTCCCAGCATTGGTTACTTGTGGCAATTCAGGCATAAAATTGAGCACCTTGTCTTTCTAGCTGGCTTCTTATCTATCATAGTTTTCTATCAAATTTACTATGGGTATTTTGAGGGTTTGCACCACCTATACCCCCTTATTAATATAACCATCCTCTGTGGCCACCACACTATTTGTGGAGAAGGAGAACCAAATTAAGTTATTATACAAATTATCTCCTTGCTCACTACAAGTAACCAATGCCCATACTCAGTCTTCCCCAAGCTATCCATATCAATGATAGTTTTGCATAAATCACATAACTGCCCTTTGCTTTCATGCACAGCCTGCCCCCTCAATGCTCACAGACAGACACTTATGGCAATTACTCACCCTTCATGTGGGAATAGTAGCAAAAT
This sequence comes from Protopterus annectens, assembly GCF_019279795.1. NCBI lineage: Eukaryota > Metazoa > Chordata > Ceratodontiformes > Protopteridae > Protopterus > Protopterus annectens. The sequence goes on along the minus strand of NC_056737.1, from coordinate 746,031,037 downwards.
ATGAATCTCAGTAATAAATTTCACAGGAATTATAGAGAATATATAACAGCCGCAGTAATCTATTTCACTTCACCTATAGGGTACATTACCCCAAGTTGTCTTCCATAAATATTAAACAAAAAAGTGATATAAGTGTATAAATATATGAACAGTGTGCAGTATTACCAGCTGAGGTTATACAAAGCTGAAAAGTAGAGTATGCAAGTTGATCCATGTTTAGGTTTTCAGGCTCTCAGCAATTCTGATATATGGAAATGTTTTAGCCAGAAAGCTAGAAATCAGTTCACAATTCAAGAGTACACATACTTCAAGTAAAGTGACACTTAAGTCATTCTATGAAAGTCAATGAGGTGCATGCAGAACATGCTTTCTTCTACAAAAAAATCTAGTAAGACTCCTGGATAGCAGCAAAACAGAAGGTTGAAAAACTAAAAATGAATAAATTCTTCAAGAGCACTGAAACTGCAGGATTAGACAAAGGCAAATTGCAATTACATTTTCTAACTGTTTGTAGAAAACCACTAAAACTACACAATGGAAATGGTATAATACTTTTTTGGATATATATCTATTAACAGTTGTTCTAGGTTATAATTATGTTTTCTTGAAAAAGGGCTGTGCTAGTATTTTGTAAATTAGTACTACTGTACTGACAAGAAGATACAATAATTATTTTTCTACATTTCGGTAATGTGGGGTTTCTGGGTTATAGTCTCGGTATTTTGGGCTTCGGGATTGTGTAATTTCAGGATTCAGTAGTGAATCCATATACATATATATATATATATATATATATATATATATATATATATATATATATATATATATATATATATATACATATACAGAGAGAGAGGCACACACACACACATATACACACACACACACACACACACACACACACACACACACACACACACACACACACACACACACACACACACACACACACACACACACACACACACACACACAATTACATGGAAATACACATGATACAAAACTATGTATAATGATATATCTACATAGCTCTTTCTCCATATGTATATACATATACACAAAGATACGTATGTATATGCGCATACACTTGTGTATGTATATATATATATAGGTTCATAGGTTCATAGGTTTATACTAGGCTATCTGCCCGAGGGCATTTACAAGTCTAGCCCATCATTTTGTGGCTTACGCCACCCCTTTAGTATGGGGAACTATACCCATTATTTTGCTGTGCCTCTGTCGAGCAGTGACACTGAGGTAATCCCTGGGGTATATCTGCGATCTCCCATCCATTGGTCAAGATTTCTCTTGAACAAGGCCAGCGAGGTGCTCTGCCTCACATGTACCAGGATTTTGTTCCACAGCATAGGGAGTCTTTGGGTGATGAATCTATCCCTCCAGCACGTCCTATTAATAGCCGTGTCAAGGTTTAAGTCTCCGCCCTTGTGGCTCTGATGGATCTAGATTTTTGAGGTGAAGCATATTCATCAAATCTGGGTTTGACATGGCCTTGTATGTTAGGCAAAGGTCACCTCTGAGCAAGCGGTGGCGACTGAATAGAGCTGGAGTTCTTTCAGTCGGGCAGCATAGGACAGATTTTGAGACCCTTTATCCTTTTGGTGAGGAACTTTTGTGGCCTCTCCAGCTGCTGCAAGTGTCGGGTCAGATACATTCGAATGGGGCATTGTACTCAATCATTGGTCTGATGAGTGATGAGTAAAGGGAGACTATGACCTCCCTTGATCTAGATGAGAATCCCTTCATGATAAGGTGGGCAATGTAGAAGGTCTTCCTAACTACTTTAGCTACATGGGTGTCGAATGACAGACTACTATCAACCTGGGTCCCCAGGTCCCTGATAACTTCTTCTGTGCTCAGTGGATTGCCACCTATTTGGTAGCTAGGGGTAACCTTGTTTTTCCCGAAGGGTATGACTATGCATTTTTGGCATTTAACTTTAGGCCGTGGCTCTGGCACCAGTTATCCGTTTCTGTGAGACCCTTCTGAAGGATATCTGTATCAGATGTGTTTTCTACTATGGCCCAGTTTGCAGTCATCTGCAAACTTTGTCAGCCATAACCCTCCTGTGTTTGCTTGTACTTCGGAAAAGTAGATGCCAAACAAGAGTGGGCCCAGGACTGAGCCCTGTGGGACACCACTTGTGGCAGGCTTTGAGTCTGACATGGCGCCAGCAACTCTGACCCTGTGGGTTCTGTCACTCAGCCAGTTTGCAACCCATCTTGTGATGTATGGGTTGACATTTAAGCTGATGACTTTTCAATGATACCCGAGTGGGGTATTGTATCGAAGGCCTTAGCCAGATCGAGGTAGGCTGTATGGACTGCCTTTCCCTCATCAATGGCTTTGGTGACTGTTTCGAAAAAGTCAACCAAGTTTAAAAGGCATGATCTGCCTTTGACAAAGCCAAACTGGGTTGGATCCAAAGTCTGCAAATTCCCTATGTCTTTATTTATGAGGTCCATTATGATCCTCTCCATGGCTTTGCAGATAAGGCTTGTCAAGCTAATGGGCGGTAATTTCCAGGGTCGGTGGAGGCACCGCCTTTGTGAAGTGGTACCACAGTTGCAGTGCGCCACTCCTGGAGTGCGTATCCAGAGGTAAGACTTTGCTTAAACAGCCGTCCTACCTGTGGGTGTAATTCCTCATTGCTGTCATGGAGCACACAGCCGGGGACACCATCAGATCCCACGGACGCTGTGGTTTTTGCTTTGGAGAGAGCAGTTCTCACTTGGGCGTTGGAGATGTTTGGGGGCTGCAATCGTTTGGTATAGATATCTCTCCTTTTGCGGGGGCGGGGGGGAGAAGTTTGCACTGAACCTGTCAGCCAGTATGTTGGCAATGTCTGTAGGATCAGTAATCTTCACATCATTTTGAACTATCTCTGAGCATATCTGGGAGTTTCCTCCCAGGTTTCTAACATAGCTAAAGAAGGCCTTATGATTGTCTTTTGAGTCTTTAGCTATTTTTCTCTCGAAATTTGCTTTGGATGATTTTATGAGAGCTCTTAGTTTTTTACTTATAGTGATCAAGGGTGTCTTACCTTTTAAGGATTTTGCTCTATCTTGTAGTAGCTTCCTCCTTTTGTTGTAGAGTTTGTTTATGGCTGGGGTCCACCAGACTGGACGCTTGCCTTTGGTACAAAGATTCTTTGTTTTTCTTGGGATTGCCTTATCCATGCAGTCCTGCAGGTGCTGGTAGAAGGCATTTGTAAGTGATTCAGTGGCTTGAGTACTGTTTTCCATGCCTCGGGGGCCTTAAAGGAGACCACACTAGTCTTTAGAAGTGTGAAGTCAGCTTTTGAGAAGTTCTTTACTGTGGTCTTTTTATTTCAGGTGGGGTGGGATGAGGACCTCCAGCGAGATTAGTTTGTGGTCTGATCTCACCAGTGAGGGGTACACCTCCGGTGTTGAACATTGTGCTCCCATGTTCGTGATGATGAGATCAAGTATGTTATCTCCTCTTGTGGGGATGGTGACTAGTTGTTCCATGGCATTTGAGTTTATGAATTCCAGGAACTTTTGGGCTAGGGTGTTTGGGCTTGAGTAGTGTTCCCAGTCTATATTAGGGTAATTGAAGTCACCTAGTATGATGGTGTTTGGTGATACATTTATCCCCTCTAGTGTTTTCAGGAAGGCCATGTGAGGTTCCTGAGTTTGTGAGGGTGGCCTGTAACATGCTACAATTTGCAGAGCAGTCTTGCCTATGGTTAATTGCACCTGGATGGTCTCCGATGCATCGTGCGTTGTCACCAGTCTTGAGGTGTGGGTGTCCTTGATGAATATGGATACCCCTCCTTTCTTGGTATTGTCCGGATTTTGGGGCGGAGCATGATATGAGGTAAAACCTGATAGCGCTGGGGTGCTCTCAGGAGCCTTGAACCAGGTTTCTGTCACAGCACAGACATTGATGTTCTCCATACTGAGAAGGGCCTCGAGTGCGTGCATTTTGAGATTTAGACTTCATATATATATATATATATATATATATATATATATATATATATATATATATATATATATGTGTATATATATATATATATATATATATATATATATATATGTACATACATATATAGACACACACACACATACACACACACACACACACACACACACACACACACACACACACACACACACACATGTATATTTGTATCTATGGACATATACATAGAAAGATGTGAGACAGAGAGGGATGCATGCCAATATGTACATTTCTGCCAAATAATAAAAATAAATGGCATCTGCTGACCTGTGCTATGTGACAGATGTTGGCCTCAGTCAACACCACACAATCATTATCCCACAAATTATGGACTTGGAAGAAAAATGTTGATATCCATGTCATAACAGCATAAGGTTAGACAACACAGAGATTACCATACATAAGTTTAAAGTACGAAAACATGGCTAAATGTCTAACAAACAAAAGGTGGGCATAACAAGAATTAAATGTATGATATGGGTTTTGAACCCATGAACACAAAAGAAGTTGGATTGTAGTTACTTACATTATCTAGAGCACTAATCTTTAGCTATACCAAAGACAAGGAATTGCATATCCACATTTGCTATAAATCAATCAAGTGTGATAACAGAACTCGAATGGCATGCATGGTCCCCTGTGATGTTCACATATTTTTCTAACGCAGACAAAATTAATGCATGTGTATATTTATACCTCCCCTTTCCTAACTCATCACATATGGGACCCATCATGATGATGAACTTAGTACAATTTCAGTTTTCTCTCCTCCTGTAAACAATTAGTAGTTCTCTATTGTTTTTCTTTTCCTCTCTGAAACTAATTTATTTTTCTCTCTCATTTTTACCTCCACTTTGTAACTACAAAACTAATTGTAACCGAATGCTTTTTCCATTTCTTGTACATTTCTCTTTCTGGGCATAGCATTTTTCTAAACAGCTAACATCTATGTTCACCTGCATTCTATAGTAATCCAAGACACAATACTATCTCCAATGTAAAATAATGTAATAAAAATTTCTATATATTGTGAACACTTGTAACTTATGAATGTAAATAAATGTGGAGCTTTTTTTCCCGTGGGCCTCCACTGAAAAAGAGCATTTATATCCCAGTTAGACTTTCCCAGTCAACAAAGACAAATAAAGTAAATAAAATTAGCATTTAATGTTGAGCATACATATTTTAATTTTAAGAAGTTGCAATGAAATTACAAGGATATCCATGGTAAGAATGGAAATGGTATGGAACTATCTCAAAGTATTGCGAATAATAAAAAAAACGCATAGTCATTTGTGACATAAAAAAACTCATGTACTGCAACACCTTGATTACTTGACATAGGTTACAAGCAACAAACATGCTTAAATGTTTAACAAACATTAAATTAGACATTATAAGAATTGAAGGACTGCTGTATGATTCAAAGGGTCTATATTAGATTACCAACCACTTAAAAAAGCAAACGGTTAGTTATCGACCATATGTAAGCGAAAGCTTAAAATTTCGAACTGTCAGAACAGCGATTTATTTTGCAGCCAATTACAATGCACACATTGCATCTCCATCTATATTTGGCAGTAATCATCTGGAGTGTTTCTCCCTGGGTCTCCGCTGAAAATTGGCTTTGTTCCAAGTCGGACTTTCCCGGTTAACAAATGTTAAATAAATAAAAAAATAAATAAATTATCAGCCAATTATATTATGATGCAGGTGGGATCAAAAACTCTGATTCAATTGCTGTAGCAGAAAATTAAGATTTGCTTTAGTGAAATCAAACTTGTTTATTTTCTGCAATTGTAGTGTAATGTAATTGAATGTGTTTTTTTAATGTCTTCAGCTGATAAGTGAGACAGCCAAGGACATTGTCCATGTGGCTGTGAAGAATGGGCAGGCGGTGCTCAGCCACCCTCACCCTACGTTTTCAGAGCTCTTGACCTATGGGTTTGCATGCCACATGCTGACACTGTAGTTATGATTGTCCAGTTGTTTTATGATGTTGTATTGCATTCCAACTATTTGATGTTGCTGTGTCGGTGAATGACCATGTTGTATTGTTCATCTCATTTGCATATATATTTTAATGTTTCCCACTGATTTTTCCTCTTACTATACCTTTGTAATACATATAGGTTATTTGGGTCTGTTAACATGACTCATTACTTGCACAGACACCTGGGTTACAGTTGTGAGTGATTCATATATTGACATCTTGACATAAATGTGCAAGGCACACATACAACATAGGGAACATGGAAGTAGTGATAACTTTTCAGACAGTCTGCTTGACAATGTAGCACAGCATATGTTAAGTGTTGTCTGCAAAAGGCTACAGTTAAAGTGTTGTTAATTTCACTGTGGCCTTACAGTATATCACTTGTTTTTGATGCTTGCTTTAATATCTCACGATATCTACATGTGATGCCTGTGCACGTTTGTTTGTCATGCATAATGATGACTGGTTCCTAACTGGTCAGTTAATGGCAGTATTTATGCAGATAAGCTGTGTATTGCATACCATGTTATGCACTGGAGTAATCTGTTGACATTCAGTGATGAGTTTAGTGGCCCAGACATGGGCCTCTATTGATATCATTCATACATATTGATAATAGAACATTGGGAATGTGTTGTGTACATGACTGTCCATCTGCTAGCCTTACTTGGTTTTATTTTACACTTTATACATACAACTTACAGGCCATATCATCTGAGAAGTCGATTTTAATGGCACCTGTAAGGTACTGTAATATACCTCATGTCTCATATACAGGGATCATGATGATGGCATACAAAATACTGTCTGTTAGATTCTATATGTGAAAAGCAGTTTGAGTTCATGACAACTGTGTTTTGCACAGGAATGTGCTGACTGTTAGAAAAGTGCTTTTCATCATTATGGTTTGGATTCATTCCATACAGTACATCACATATGATGGTAGATTTGCCTATGGACATACCTTAATGCAATGTGTCGGACTGAACGAAAAACGAAACTTTACGAAAAAAATCTCTGTTCCAAAACACATACACACAACACAAGCACACCAAACAAACAGAAATCCACACACATACACCTAAAATCTTACACCTAACCCTACACTAACTATACACACACTACTAACTATCCACTTACCTTAACCCAAACCCTAACCCTAAGGTCAGTCACTATCGCGCACTCACCTCACCCGCTCCCTAACCCTAACTCACCTAACTTGCCCTAACCCTCACGTCCACACAGTCGCACACATACCTAACCCGCGCCCTAACCCTAACTCACCTAACCCACCCTAACCCTCACATCCACACAATCGCACACTTACCTGAACCCGACCCATAACTTTCCACCACAGCTCTGAAAATACAGAAGTAACAGAAATGGACAACTGAATTCTTTCCCCAGGAAAAAATAGAAGTTATGTTCTTACCATAACGTTCCATGTTAGTTGTCTTCTTCTCGCCTTCTTTCTTGCTGGATGGGTTCGGAGCTGACCTCGGCTCCGACTCAGCCACTCTAAAAGTTCGAGAGTTGGTTCCACCGGCTCGAGGCTGCCCCTGTATCCCACAATGCTAGGCGTGAATTACCTCAGATCTCGTTTGTGAGCTAGGCCCAGCTAAAAATACAACCAGAAAAACTGGAAAGGGAGTCCACCTCTATAAACAAAGGGAAAGAGGAAAGGTGACCTAAAGCCTGATCCAGGAAAATATGCACCGCAGAGCATATAGCTATAGCAAAGAGGTGGTAGAAAGAGAGGTCATAATCAAACTCCTCCAGGTCTGTCCAGGCCAGGGGGAAGGAGGGTGGGACGCAAGAAAGAAGGCGAGAAGAAGACAACTAACATGGAACATTATGGTAAGAACATAACTTCTATATGTTAAGTTGTCTATCTCGCCTTCATTCTTGCTGGATGGGACCGCGTCCCTAGCACCTTGTCCCGGGTGGCCTAACAGAACAGACTCTTGAGAACAGTGGTACCAAAGTTAGCTCTATGCCTAGAAGCTAAATCCAACTTATAATGTGAAATGAAAGTGTGAGGAGTAGCCCAAGTAGCCGCTGCACAAATGGTGTCAATAGGCAGTCTGTCTTGGAAGGCTATAGAAGTAGCCAAAGCTCTGGTGGAGTGGGCTTTAGGTTTGTTAGGCAGCTTTTGGTGTCTAATTTCATAAACAATTGAAATCAGAGATGTTAGCCATCTAGATAGTGATACCTTGGAAACAGCAAGTCCCTTTCTGCCTACCGCATAAGAGACAAACAGCTGGTCAGTTTTTCTGAATTGTTTGGTCCTATCCAAATAGTACCTTAACTGACGATGAACATCTAGCCAATGCAGTTTTTGTTCAGACCTATTAGAATATTCTGGAAAAAACACAGGAAGGTCAATGCTTTGATTAAGGTTAGAAGCAGAGGCTACCTTAGGTAAAAAGGACGGGTTGGTTCGTAAAGATACCCTGTCTTTGTGGAACAACAGATATGGTGGTCGACAGCTGAGTGCATGAAGTTCTGAAATTCTTCTAGCTGAAGTAATAGCTACCAGAAAGAGAGTTTTCCATGACAGCAATTTTAAAGAACAGGAAGCTGCAGGTTCGAAAGGGGGGAGAATCAAAGAACTGAGAACTAAATTAAGGTCCCAAGGAGAAGGAGGATTTTTTATAGGAGGTCTGAGTAGAAAAATTCCCTTCAAAAAGGCTTTGCAAAGCTTGTGGGACATTATGGCAGACTCTGAAATGCCCACATGAAAGTTAGATATAGCTGCCAATTGAACTTTGAGAGTAGAAGGAGATGAACCTGCATGAAAGAGTTCAGCTAGAAAATCAAGAACCATATGGATGGGAGCAGTGAAAGGATCTAAGTCCCTTCCTTGAGCCCAATAGGCGAAATGTTTCCACTTACTCAGATAAATCTTTCGAGTGGAAGATTTGTGGGAAGCTATCAAAATATCTCGAACAGAGTGAGATATTCGAGGAAGCCTGGCTAAGGTTGGAACTGGAGGAACCAAGCAGTGAGGTTCAGAGAGGGGAGGGAGCGATGTAACTGACCCGACTGATGGATCAAAAGATCTGGAACTAGGTCCAGATGCCAAGGTTGCTCCAACAGAAATTGATGTAGAAAGGGGAACCAAACCTGTCGAGGCCAGTAAGGAGCAATGAGGATCAATGAGGCCTTCTGAGCGATAGCTTTCTGTATCACTTGAGAGATTAGTGGGAAGGGAGGAAATGCATACAGAAGTCCCCGGGGCCAAACTTGGACTAGAGCGTCTCTGCTGGGCTGGTCTGGTAACGGGAATAGTGTGAAATAATCTCTGCACTTGCTGTTTTGGGGAGTAGCAAAAAGGTCGCAGCAAGGCTGACCCCACTTGAGAAAAATTTCTCTCACAACAGAGTCTTTTAGAGACCACTCGTGAGGCATGAGGATAGCTCTGCTCAACTTGTCCGCGATTTGATTGGACTTCCCGGGGATGTGCATTGCTATCAGAAACCGCTGAGAAGAAATCGCCCATTGCCACAGTCTGAGTGCTTCTCGACATAGGGGATAGGACCTGGTTCCGCCTTGTTTGTTGATATACCACACTACAGACATATTGTCCGTCTGGATTGCTATCGTTCCCAAGGGAAGAGAGTCTTGAAGGGCTTGCAACACTAAAAGCACTGCTCTCATCTCTAGAACATTTATGTGCAAGTGGCATTCGTCTGGTTGCCATGTGCCCTGGACAGTTCTGCCCTGATAATGCCCCCCCCACCCGATCAGGGAGGCGTCCATTGTCAGAGTAGCAACCGGAGGGGAAGGAACAAAGGGTCTTCCCAATAAGAGCTGAGGGGAAGACATCCACCACAGAAGATGATTTTTGCATGTTTGCGTAATCATAATGGTGTGGGACATCGGAAGTTGCTGGTATGACCATTGTGTGAAGAGCATCCATTGAAGGATTCTCATGTGGAATCTGGCTAATGGAAGCAGAGGTATGGCAGCCGCCATAATCCCCAATACTTTTAGAACTAACCTGGCTTTGACTCTGTTGCTGCTGAAGAGGAGCGAGACCAGTTTGTGTATGTCTGTTATTCTCTGATCTGTTAGCCTCGCAGACATGTTGACTGTGTCTAGATTTGCGCCTATGAAGGTAATAGTGCGACAAAGGCGACAAAACAGACTTTTCGCAATTTATTGAAATGCCTAAGTTTTGACAAATGCGAAAGGTGTAGTCCCTGGCCATTAGAAGAAGATGCTTGGTGGGAGCTGTGAGGAGCCAGTCGTCCAAATATGGAAACACCTGGAATCCTTGACGTCTCAGGTGAGAAGCTACCACTGCCATGCATTTGGTAAACACCCGGGGGGCAGTGGTGAGACCAAAGGGCAGGGCCCTGAATTGAAAATGACTGGTTCCCAGCCTGAAGCGGAGGAATCTTCTGGAGCGTCTGTTCATTTTTATGTGATAGTATGCATCCTGGAGGTCTATAGAGCACATCCAGTTTTCCTTTCCCAATAGGGGAAGGATGGACTGTAGCGTGACCATCCGAAATCTTGTTTTCTTGACCGACTTGTTCAAGATACTGAGATCCAAAATTGGTCTCCAGTCCCCTGTTTTCTTTGGAACTAAAAAGAACCTGGAGTAGATTCCGGATCCTTGCTGGTCTGCTGGAACTGGCTGAATTGCTCTTTTTGCAAGCAGCTTTGAAATTTCCAAAGCTACAAGATCCCTTTGAGCGGGTGGAACATCTGGAAGGGATTTTTTTGATTGGTTTGGAATGCGAACGAAGGGAATGGAATAGCCTTCGGAAATGATGGACTGTACCCACTTGTCTTGAGTTAGGGATAGCCAGGCTTCTGGGTACAGTGACAATCTTCCTCCGACTGCCTCCGAAGGTGGACAGTCGGGCAACACCTCAGGGATGCTGAAAGGGCTTATCGGAAAAGGTTTCTCGATTGCCCTGGTTCTGCGGACCCCCTCTGCCTCTGGGGCGACCTCTACTATTATTGTTCCCTCCTCTGCCTCTGGAGGGGAACCGACTCTGTGCGTCAGGCAAATTCCCTTGAAATTGTTTGCAGAACCACATTTTCCCACTTTTCTGACCTTTGGGGTAAGGTCTAAACGGACTCCGACGGCAGACAGAGTTTTGCCATCCGTCTCGCACCTAGTCAAGGTTTCTTTCACTTGAGGACCAAAGAGAGATGATCCATCAAACGGGGAATTAGTGAAAGACGTTTTAAAGGGGTCCGCAAAATTGCATAGTCGCATCCAGGCATGCCGGCGTAAGGCGACACCTGTCCCTGCGGCTCTACTCGCTCCATCAGCCGCATATGTAAGGAGGCGCATGGAGGAGTTAGCTATCGAATTCAGGGTAGTCAGCTGGGTGTTCATTTTGTCCTGAAAATCTGCAGCTGTAGGATCCTTCAACATCTCACTCGCTTCCTTGATCAAGTCTCTCTGGGGACGGGTGAAATGGCATAGGTAGTTCAGCGAACGCATTGCAAAGGTCGCTGACGAAAACATCCGCTTCCCATACCTGTCCATAGACCTAGATTCTTTGTTAGGGGGATGAACAGGCACTGAAGGATCAGCTAGTTCCTTCTTGGTGGCAGCAGCTACCACCATAGCATCCACAGTAACACCTTTGGTCAGAAATTGTTTGTCAGTTGGTGCTGTTATAAATTTAGAAGGTCTCCTGGGGGTAGGGTCCACTGAGTCAGGAGCTGTCCAGGCTTTCTTTGCCACCATCTGCATGAGGGGATCAAAGGGGGGGGATACCCAGGAGGTGGAAGGGCGAGAGCCAAACGCCTCAAGATACACAGATTCATCCTCCGAAGGGTTAAGGGCTGGCCAATTTCCCCTCTGTTTCAGGATCTCTAGAATGTCCGCAAAGGAGACATCTTCAGAAGGGGAACGGGGGGAACCCTCGGAATCCTCTAAATCTGTGTCAGAGGTGACAGACTCAGGTGAGTCTATGTGCTTCCTCTTACACTTTCTCTTCCTAGGGGGCTCCCCTGCCTATTCAGGGGAGGCCTCGGAAGAGGATGAGATCCCCACAGGGGATTCTTGAGGAGCTGGCTCTCTGCGGTCTGGGATGAGGGAGTGAGTAGACATAACCTGAGGCACCGAAGAGGGAGGGACGGACGGAGCCGACTGTGGAGTTGAACAAGGTTCCAACACACTCCGCATGACCTCGAACGCACCCCTGTCAGGCAGAGCCAAAGGTCCCCGCTCTGAGAAGCTGAGAACCTCCCTCGGCACTGACAGAGATGGCTCCGAGGCCGATGTCGGAGCCGAACTCACCAGCGCCGAAGCACTGAGAGGGAGAGGGGGGTCGGACAAGGGTCCGATGCCACTCACCCCCTCGGAGCCGACGAGGGAAGTCCGTCGCCGAGATTCTTCAAAAGAAGAAATCGGAGCCGACGACGGAGCCGAAGACAAATGTATCGGCTCCGACACTACCACAGTCTCGGTTCCGAGACGCCCCGGCTCCGAGCTCAAAGGAGTCGGAGGAGGAATATTTAGAGGAATAGGTTGAGGCATCGACTGATGAGTCAGGCTCTGAAGCATTTGGGCCAGTGCCTCGGACTTTAGAAGTCGACTCACTACCCTCTGGAGGTCATGATCCGAGAGCCTCGATGACCTGGAGGAGTGAGATCTGTGGCTCCGTTCAGACAGCAAGGGAGACGCTGGAGCCGAATGAACGGAGCCAAGGGATGATGACCTCGACCTCTTTCTAGATGTCAGCTCCGATGGTCTGATCGGAGCCGACCCAGGAATCTCCAATACCTCGGCTCCAGCCGGAGCCGAGGGAACCACAGAAGCTGTAGTCAAAGGCTCATAGGCTCCAGGCGGCGGCGATGTAGCAGTAGACTTCGAAGCCTTAGGCCTCGACTCAGAAGCTGGAGTCGAGGTCTTAGAAGTCTTGGAAGGTTTTCCCGAGGTAGCAGATAGGGAACCTTCAGGCTTGAGCAAACCCCTTAGTATGAGTTTGTTTTTCCTTTCCTGCAGGACTCTAGGGCTGAAGCCATGGCATACAGCACAAGAGTCCTGCAGGTGTAAAGGTCCCAGGCAGTACACACAAGAAGTGTGACCGTCTGTCAGAGACATTTTCTGACAGCACGAGTCACACTTCTTGAAGCCTGAGACCTTTGAATCCTTGGACATTTTCAAGGAACCGAAAGTGTAACCACACACAAAAAACACACACACACCAATTACACTGTCAGAAAATTAATTTAAAACTTCTGAAAAAGTTAACTTATATAGATATAAACCCCTACCAAAACACATACACACACTGTAAGGGATGGAAGGGCCCGAAGGCCTAAGGAAAGAACTTATTCGTTCTTGAATAAAGGGGCTGAATAAGGGTAGAAAGGATAAAACATCCACTACACTAAAGGTAAAAGAGAAAAAACTAAGCTAAAGGGAGCTTAAACAGTTATTAGACTAATCTAATTAAAACTGACCTGGAGCCGGTAGAAAACAACCTCGATCGCTGTAGCGGCAAATGAGATCTGAGGTAATTCACGCCTAGCATTGTGGGATATAGGGGCAGCCTTGAGCCGGTGGAACCAACTCTCGAGCTTTTAGAGTGGCCGAGTCGGAGCCGAGGTCGGCTCCGAACCCATCCAGCAAGAATGAAGGCGAGATAGACAACTTAACATAATGTGGTTTGCTGTTGCTTCAGTATTTTAAGCTTTCACTGCATAGGGTTCCATATTAGAACATTCAAAAGTTTGAAACCTCAATGTTCTAATATAGACCCAATTCAAACCTACACAAACAAATCAAGTAGGAAGGCAGTTATTGACATCACCTAGAGTAATGACTTTTCAACTATACCACAGTCTAGAGATTAAATATCTACATTTGCTGAAAATCAAGTATGATTACAACACGCACATATTGAAGGAATGGTGACCTGTATCGCCCTTATATTTTTCTAACTCACTACAGAAGTAATTCATGTTACTATGTATAATGATATCTCTACACGCTAAGCATATATTAATTTATCTTTCCATAACTATTACAAGGGAATCATGCCTACATATTTGTTAAAAAGTACTTTGTATGGTACATTCTTGAAGAATTGTGGATAACAAAAAAAATGTGTAGTCATCCATGGCCTGTTTGTTTTAGGCATTATTGCACTCTGACGATGAAACTTGTATAGATTATTTCATACCTCAGCACACAACCATGCAACATATTCATATTATGTGAAGTAAATCAAAAAGCTTTGTCCATAACTGTTCTACATATAAATGATTTAGTGGGACTTGAACCCATAGACAATCAATCTTCATTTACAGTGTTACATTGTGTAACCAGTTGAGTTAATGAATATCATAGTACCTTTTAAAGGTTGACCAGTTTCAGTAATGAGTAGTACTCTTAATGGGATTTGTCAGATAGATGCAGTCCTTAATCACACATGCAGTTACTGAAATACCCTGCACATCTGCATCTCTGGCCCAGATCATTTGCAGATAACTTCAGAATGTGTGGTTAGACAGCTATTAGTATTTAAATAGTGCATTGTATTTTAATTACAATTACCTTACTGATAATGATAATTACCAGGTATTAAAGTGTGGATTATGATGCAAACTGTAGGCATCCTGTGCTTGATGTTGAATCTCTGCAATCTTATCTAGAAGGCCATCCTGGTCTCTACAGTAAATATTGTCGTATCAATGCTGGACCTGCATACCAGTCCTGTAGATCTTGGTATGCCCTTGGAGCTCCCTTGGAATCTAGTTCCACACATCAATGTGGGGGAATTCCTGTGGCATGCCTGCATCATCTGCTCATGTCCCCCATGGATGGTCAGCATCAAGAGAGTCTTCTCACTGGTCCATTTGGAAGCTTGGATGTGCTTCCTCTTGGTTGACATCTCCTTGAGAGTGGTGGAAACAGTCAGCAAAAACACTTTCAGAAAACTGCCCACTGACGTAGCACTCAATTCACAGGTAGCAATGGTATTATAAGAAAATGTATCAGTATCACATTTTAAAAGTGATGCATATAGGTTGGTAACCGTCTACTGGTGGGTATCTGGCACTGTTCAGTATATCCACATGCAATGATAACTATTGGGCATTGGTGCTGAGACCTGTACACTTATGCTGAGCTACTATTTTATATGCTGAGATTTGAGAACTTATGTGGACATTCTGTGATGTGATTCCAAAATATTGTATGCTAATGAAGCTTATTAATTATGTATGTAGCAAATGGTACTTAATAGCTGTTTATATTGAGCTAACCTTACTGTTAGGTTTAACTGATTGACTACAGCTATCAATAAGAAAAGCTGTCAAGAGGGTCAGCTACTTGTACTGAGCTTTTAAACTATAGTACTCTATTATGTTCATAGTATCCTGTGTGAACATTCTAACCCATACTTCATGCATTTTTAATTGTCTACACATCAATATGTCAGTTACATAAAGGGTAGGGGTAAGCTTCCCTAATATGCATGCATATAGATACATGACCATCATTACTGGGGAGGTTTTCCCCATGTACAGGTGTATGGCTAAAAGCAAAGCAGCCTTGTTAAAACTGTGGATACAGACAGACAGAATCTGCCCATATCTGTCACTAATGCAGCTTCACCTGTGCATCTTTAGTACTGTTTGTGGATAATGACGATTTACGGGTGTGTCTTCAAATTGTATATTCAAAGCATGATTTGCAAATGTTCACTGATGCTTATTCCTACAGTGGAAGGTCTTATACCATTCAATGGGATTGGGGAACCTCAAGATGCCTTAGCATGCAACTTATTTGTTGTTTTTTTCATCTAGCCATTGCCACTGAAATGTTAGTTTTCATATCTGTTCTTTCTCTGCCTTGCTTTTATAATGGGTACAGATACATATGTTTCTAAGATATTATAAAATACACATTTGTGCTGATCCTTGTACTGACTACACTGATATCTGTGAGGTATCCCACATGGTTCATGTTGACGTAGTAGGTTCACTTGGCTGTGTATTTAACTATGATAACACCATTGCGTTACTACTGAGGTGGAGGTCCACTGGTTATGTAATTGGCTCTTAGTTGTTAACATTTCCACAGACTTGTGCTTTAATCCTACCTCTGCATATATGACATATCCTAAGATGTGGAATGAACTAATGGCATTGCACATGTGGGCTTATGAGGTCATGGCATATACTCAGCAAATGATGCATGTTGTGAATGTTCCTTGTGCTTATCTATACTTGATAATAATAAGCATGACATTGATTTTTCTGGATAGCATTGCAGTAAATATGAGGGGTATTACATCAACCTGTGCTTTAAAGGTCGATCTGACAGAAATTGTATATTATGTATAAAATTTGATATGTGCATGTCAATCTTTTCTCAAATGTCAAGCCGTAATTGACTTGACAGTCTTTCCCCTTGGGAAAATGAAATAATTATTGAGGCACTGCAGCAGCATGGCAAACATTTTCTTGGATGGACAGGAGATACTGTTCAGAGACAAATGTGGAGGGACATAATCAACATGGTTAATGCTGTGTGTGAGCTCAAGTGCTCCATTGAGGTCTGCACATCGACATCATGGCACTAACCTCCATGCACTTATCCATGCTACCAGTTATGTAGCACACCAGATGTGTGTGTTACATGAAGGTCAGGAGCACAGACATGGAGAGGTGGTAGCAGCATTGGCTGAACAGCATGATAGTGTGGAGTCTATTGCATGCACTGTTGAAAGTCTTGTTACAGGAGTGCTAAAGAAGTGCTCTAGTAGAAATCGAGTGCTGCATGCTCTGACCCTCATGAGCAGATTATCTCTAGTGGGGAGAAGTAGACCCCCTGTCAATAGACCCACACATGGCCCTTGTTCATTATTGTCTGTGCTGCAGTGTGCATGTGCATCTGCTGTTTGTCAAACTATTCATAACCCAGCAGTTACATCCAGAAAGATACATCACAGTCCTTCTACTTAAACCATTTCCCAACCTGTTAATGTCACCACAACCAACTCCTTGGTACAGCACTGTGGACCAAGTGTTTTCAGATGTGGCAGAGGCAGTCAAGACTGTGGTGTGAGGCATCACCATGGGCACCCTAGACTTCATTAGAGTAACACTAGCAGCTAATCCACTGTTTGTCCCATTGTGCCATTCTAACCCTGGGGTAGTGATGACTGCTGTACTGACCACTGCCTACTACATTTGTAAGTGGTTTCCCAAATGTCTGATGCCACATGTTTTTTCTGTTCATTTATCTCACTTAATGTTACTGCCTTCATGCTGTGTTTTGTTGTACATATTTGTCATTGTTATATGCTAGTTTAAATATTGGCAACTGCACTGCTCTATGTATCCATCACCTTGCTTCCATTTTTGCATCTCTTGATAGCATATAGTGGGATTTCTCAAAATCATCAGCCTGCTACCTAAGTCTTCCAGCATTGATTCATACATTACCCATTTAATTGTTGTCTGCCATGCATGCACAGGTGCCCCTCATTATGCATATTGTCTATACCTGTGGTATTATATTTTGGTACTACACATCTCCCCCTCAGCACAACATACACCTCTGTTTACATATTTCTTTGTTATCCTTTGCTAATGTGTACTTCCCATGTGTGCTTTTCCAAAACTACCTGCTTACACACACATGTATACGTATGTTGCTGTATCCAACACAATGATGTTTTGCAGAACTGAACGTATGTTTTCATCTGAATGAGTTTTGTTGTTGCACACACCTGTGCATTATATTGTTACTTTATGTGTGACATTCTGTTTGAGGCATATCAAGTAATCATCATATGTTGCATTTTGTCCGGTCCTTGACATTATCAGTGGTGATGCTGCTGTATGCTTCAAGGTGTGCTGTACAACACTGTTACACATCACAATGACGTGTGATGCATCTTAATGTTATTATACCACCCCTGCAATTAAGTTCTGTTGCTTATGGTACATATCCAAACAGTACACAATCCTACATTTATTGTGGTAATGGCAAATGTACTGCTACATTCACATGCTAATTTTATGTATGATGCTATCCTACCTGTCCAACAACACTTTCTGTTGGGGTCTATGACTGCCCATCGAACAGAATAAACATTGACCAGCAAATCAGAAAACACAATCTAGCAAATGTTCATTCCCTGAACGTTCACTTCAGTGAAGTGTGATACAGAGTAAAGTAACTAGTTGGCCAACACTTCCCTGTCTCACACACCCCAGTATTTCAAACCCACCCAGGTGGGAGGCTTTGCCCCTCCCACCCCCCCGCTAACTATATATACCAAATCTGAGACTGCACTACAGTAGGAAAAGGGCATCGAAGTAGCTGGCCAACATCAGGAAATTTGCCCTTTTCCGCATTGTAGTGTGATCTCGGAGTTGGCATATATAGTTAGGGGGGTTGTGGGGGGAGAAGCCCCCCCACCTGGATGTATTTGAAATACTGTAGTGTGTGATACTGGGAACTGTTGGCCAACTAATTACTTTCCCCATTTCACATGTTTTCTGAAGTGAATGTTTGGTGAATGAATGTCCACTGGATTGTGTTTGCTGATATGCCATTTAATGTTTAGTCTGTGTAATGGGTGGTCATAGACCCCTTTCTGTTGTTCACACCTCTGGCATGCTACACATATGCCAGTGTGGTCTTCTTGGGTAATGTTCCTTACATAAGGTGATCCTCTGGTGGATGTTTCTCTGCACACGTCTTACACTGAATGGATCAGAGTGTGGGTCATCTCCAACTTCTTAGAGGGACTAGTGGCTTTAAGCCACACGAGATTGAGCAATAGCAGGTCTGTGATGCCCTTAGATGTCTGGGGCTGCACACGTAGACATCCAGATGCGTCCCTTACTATGTCACGTATATATGTATAAGGTTTTGCAGGTGAATATTATAGTTATAGTATATATGTATGAAATTCAATATGGACATTTAATTGGCTGCTTCTGTTAGTTGTGTTCTGTGCTGTTGTTGTGGGGCAACACTGTATGAACATTACTGTTTTGTTTGTGTACTTCCGTATGTGTGCTTTTTCATGACTTAAAGGTATGACCAAAATTCTGCCATGTTGCCTGAGCTCAAACATATGGCTACAGCTGACATCGCCTATGCCTATTCCCTCTCACCCTTTTGTCCTCCTGATCATCCTGTGACAGCTCTGATAGCTGCACATCAGACATCTGAAGGTCTTGGGGTAGGTCACCCACACCTGCTGTTGGCTGGCCACCATGTTTTGATGTTAGTATATTGTGCTGCATGGTACACATGGTGATCATCTCTGATGACGTTTCTGGTGCGTTTTGAAATTCACCCCCCAGGATGTGTCCAGATATCTGAATCTTGCTTTAAGTACAGCAGACACATGCTCAATGTTGTTCCATGTTGTGGTGTGCACTTGTTTGTATGCATCTTCAGCAGTCATTGATGGGGCTCTGTATGGCATCATAAGTCAAAGGTCCAGTGGATAACCATAGTCACTTGTTTGTAGGAGGATGAAAACACATATTTAGTCCTCATGCTTATAATTAACATGTCTGGATAATGCTTACATTATAGCAGTCATCCTGTACTTACCAAGTAGGACCCCCTAAGGAATTTCACCATGTTGGAAAGCGGCCCTCAGAATGCCATCCCTCCAAGTTGCTGCATCCTGCACAGTACCAGGATGTGTTGCCATGACATTGGCAATGAGGCCATCTGCAGGGCATACAACCTGAGAACTGAATGATGGTCACCCTTTCTATTGATGTGTGATGCCCCACCACTGAACCAGTAATCAAGGAGCCTCCTCACCACTGGCACCCATGGGGGATATACACCGTGAAAATGACAAGTGCACACACAGTATTTTAATATGCAGTTCTCTTCATCAAGTGCAGTTTCCCTTAAGAGCAGAGACCACAGTCAGTCAAGGGCTGGTTTCTCCCTCTTTTTTCATATCCCCAGTAAGACTCCCCACAGGCACAGCTATAGAGTTGAGATCTCAGCTGAGTGGCCAAGCCAAGACTGCCAGCACCCTCTCTGTCCAACCAGTGCTTCGTCTCCCTGCCCAAGTAGCTGACACACACACACTTTGAGGTTCGATTTAGACACACACACACACACACACACACACACACACACACACACACACACACCTGGGAAAGGCTGGCACAGGTTTACTAGCTATGCCCCCTTTTGCCCAGACTATACGGTAGTTATCATTGCCACCAGCCACTCCTTATCAGCTACTGTAAATCCCTTAACAAAGGGTGTCCAATCTTACTGTCTAATGTTACTATCAATATAAATGGTAGTTTGACCAAGAGCAAGGCTACTAGGAGTGGCCCACAGTGTCACCAAAAAAATATGCAAGTACTCTCAGAACTTAAATTTTCTACAAAGATCAGCCACAATGAAATGTTTAAATATATTTAATAATAAATAATCAGAGAACAAGACAATACTAAATATGGTTTACTACTGAAACCTGGAAACTGCGTAGGTTGATCTGAAATTCTAAATTCAGAACAGCAAAATTCCAGCCAGGTCGAAACTGAATACATCGACACCCGTATTTCAATGTATTCGACATAGCAGGAGGTAATGTCAGTCACCCATGCAATGCACCTTCACGTACTGTGACATTCCATAGTCAACAGTACATATATTTTACTGTTTTGCATGGGAGCAATCCTCCCTGCGCCCCCGCCAAGTGGGGGGGGCTGCCCCCCAACACACGCACACACACACACACACACACACACACACACACACACACACACACACACACACAAACCCTGCAACTTACATATACCAACTCCAAGATCATACTACAGTGAGGAAATGGGCTGATTTCCTGTTCTTCACTGAACCACAATCTTGATACACCGTGCCAAACTCAGATACTCGAACTACACTACCCATTCGCTTTATTGTAGTCAATGTATTTTGAGTTGGCATTCTACCCATTGGAAAACTGCCTTTTGACTGCATGCCAGTCAACAGCAGTGACCTTGTGTATTTAACTGTAAACCACTAAATATATAGTTACAGTGACATCAGAGTTCAAAATCACAGGAAATATTTAAAACAATATTGAATGACAGTCTCAAATCAATAAAGAAAAAATATCTAAGCTAAACTTTGCTATATTCCTGACTATATCTAAGAGAATTATACTGTTCCCTAGACTTACTTACTCAGAGCAAGGCAAATGTATGGTGAATGGGTCTTCTAGTCAGGTCCAAGACAGACTACAGAATGTTAAGTCTCTCTCAGAGACTTCTCAAATTAATATCTCAAATATCAATGCTATGATAGCTTGCAGAATGACATAATTTCTTGTCATCTGATTATCCCAGGTGAAACCCCCCACTGCTGAAATCTGGCAGTATTTAGCATCTACCTGTGAAAATACATAGACAAGGACTTTTCCTCAGATCTTTGGCAGATGGTGGAAGTCATAAAACAATAAAACACTTCCAAGACAATACAGAAATGTCCTTAGTTTTAAACATTGTGTCTCCTTGCTGCACTGAAACTGAAAGACAACATCTTTTTTTGACCTAACAATAAAGTAATTTAATTTCAGCTATTTTTCTGAAGTTTTGCAAGGTAAAATCTTGTATTCCAGTATCCCCTGTTAAAATATATACATTTAAACAGTTGCAATCATGTATGTACATTTCTATTCTATTCCAGGAGGGTACATTGTGGATACATTTCAAACAGCACTTTGTAAAATACCTTTTCAGCACACGTCTGTACAAACCATCTTATATGGTATACAGCTCTAATACATTTGTAATGCAAACATCTTATATGAATCATGTTGATATTCACAAATGACATATAATTATTTACAAAATTCCAGATATCTAGGCTGACAGCATCTACTTTTGTGACATGAGATACCATTCAGCATTGGATTCTGCTGGGGTTTTGATTGGAATGTGGGCCCAGTCAGTTGCACCAAGGTCACAGGGGAAGTTGGCAGTGACATAGAACTTTTGCATGGCATTTCTGAACTTCATGGCTATTGTTGGGAAGTGGATGTATTCATCCACTTTCCTGCTCCTTACAGCTAGGAACTGTGCTGGATTGTATCTGACAGCTGTCTGGCACACTCCTTCGGCATCACCAGTATGTCACTGAAATGTCCCACAGACTCAGACACACTTTTGTTTCTGCTGGTACTGAGTTATCTTGCAGGCTGTGTACGTACATGTTGGGTGCACACAGCCTGCCCAAGCTCTCTATCTATCAATAATTTCCTAGTCAAAGAGCTGACGTAGCTATAGCCTGGCTCAGTGTCCTGCTGGCTGCCTTCTGGGAAGCACTTGCAGATCATCCTCTGTTATGGTTTGTAGCACCCCAGACTGCTCTAGTGCATTAATGCAACTTGCATTTTTTGATTTATATGTTGTGAAATCTGCAGGATTGCTTAGAAAATCATAGGAAATTCTAACATAAAGAGTAAGCACAAATGGCCTCCGCTGAGTGCTTTCATAAAATTGTTGACACACTAGTCTATTGCATTTTATTGTCATTAAAGTCATACTTTGTGTTTTGGAATCTGGTGATGTGTGGAGTTTGCAATTATCCTACAGTGAATAAAGTATTATTTTTGATCTTGTTTTACTGTCTCTAATGTGCTGCCATCTCCATTCAGTGCACTGTGCTGCCTGCAACTTTTTTTTGGAATCTGCCTCATTATCTATCTATCTATCTATCTATCTATCTATCTATCTATCTATCTATCTATCTATCTATCTATCTATCTATCTCAGTCTATCAATTTATGTTGCTTCCTCTAAGATTCCTCAAACCACAATCCCTCAAAGCACACCTGATTCATCTTATTTGCATGAAATCATTATTTTATGTGCAGAGTATCAATATCATAAGTAATATGTAAAAATCAGTACTTAAAAGGGAACTTAGTTCCATGCAAACACACACCACCTGCAAAGACAAATAAAAGGCTGTGCTGTGGTAAACTTCCCTGCATCCTCACTACTCTGTCTTTATTATTCTCACTTAAAGGTCATTGCAACTTAGGGAAAGAGCAATCACTATAAAATAATAAAACAAATCTCACTCTTTTGTGAAATGCCACAGTCTAAATATCATATATTAAAATGTTTACTTCTTTATTTATTTTTGTTTACTGGGGTAGTGCACTATCAATATTGACTAATTTCAGGCTCTGTCCGGGTAAAATGCAAAACATTTTCACAAAAAAAACCTGAAATTGTAAGCATTAACAAAGTAATTCAGACTAGTTACCCAGAAAAACTATATATATATATATATATATATATATATATATATATATATATATATATATATATATATATACACACACACACACACACACACACACACACACACACACACACACACACACACACACACACACATCCTGGCGAACAAGCAGAATGTAATCTACAACCAAGCAGAGTGCAATGTACAATATATACATTAATTTCTAAAGTGGGTCATCCTTCAGTAAATCTGAAAGAGGAGAGGACACTTGGAAAGGAGACTTGCCATAATATGTTTCAAGTAAGAGCACACACCAAAGCACATCAGTGAGCATTGTAATTTGAAATATTACCAAAGTAAGCAGGAAGCACTTAACCAACTGCTGTGGTGTTGTGGGATAATGCCCTGCCTATAGCCCAGCTGCCCAGAGTTTAACCAGGGATTTGTTTGCTTGGCAGAGGAGGCTGGAAAATGAGATAGTTAATTGCTATAGCAGTTCTTTGGAAGGAGGAGATGGACCTGTGACTCAGTGTGTGCAATTAATGTACCAAACTACTAATTGTTGGTAGCCTTCATTAAGCAACTGCACAAGAGCTTATACCAGCATATGGAAAGGCATTGTGGATCCTGCAAAGATATAGGTTGCATATCTCCTCTCACTTGGGGAGATGTTAGGTCAAACAATTTCACTAATTGCCAGAATGATGGTGACATGCAACATTAAAGTCCTGGAAGACAGAAGTTATACTATATGGTAGTAATAAACTAAATAGACTAAGGAAGCCCAGTGTTCTCTTTAAACTGTGATTTTTCAGTGTGTAAATTCATTGTGTTATTCTCTTCTGTAGTGTTTCATGTGTGAGTTGATAAGTTATATCCTGTGTCAGTGGTATTCCACCGTGGAAGTTCTGTAGCATGAACATTAGTGGTTTAGGCTCCATTTCCTTGTTTTCCCAATATTCTTGACTGCTGCCCTTTCAGGTCACAATGAGTCTTACTTGATGGATGAACAATACTGCAGTTTAAATGACTCTAGCCTTGTTTGTTAAACAGGGAATCTGTGTTACCTTTAACTGCGTATTTATTCTTTTTATTTGTTAGTCAACTAAGAAATTGAATAATGTCATCTCTGCCTTGGAGAACCCATGAAAAATGCAACTTCAAAGTTTATGCAAATGATAGCAGAACTTGCAAAAATAAGCTGCATTTTATATTATAAATCATTTTATATTATAAATAATGACTCCTTAACTTTTAAATTCCAGGGATCTTTCCTACATCTTTGTTCTTTTTATTTGTTAATAAACTTAATAAAGAGCCTTTCTTTTGGAAAGCCCATGAAAAATGCAAGCTTAAACTTTGTGCAAACTGCAGTAGAGCATGCAAAATATACAAGCATTTTATGTTTTAAACAATGATGCCTTATCTATTTTATTAATCATTGTCCAGCTTATGTATTTCTGTTTGCACTCCTATGCACAATATATCTAGTGATGGTCTACGGTAATACCACTAATAATAAGACAAACGTAAAATGCTTATTTGTTCTACAGCAGCCAAGGAGTGCTGCAAACAACATATTCGGTGCTTCAAATGCCATGTTCAATTAATTAGCTCCATAATGGATTCATGAATTTTTGATAATAAAAGATTAGCCATTAGAGACTAATTCTGTACTTTTAACTTCTTATCAATCAAACAACTCAAACTCAAAGATGCATGGGCCAATTGGGACAGTCTTCCTGGGCATTATGAAGCATAATGGTTAGCCAAAGGGATGGAAGAAACTATAGATCAGTTATACATTTTTCAGAGACATTTTAGCTTAGTCTTTGAGACAAATAAGTTAATGTCTGAGCCCTTACATATTTACAATATATACAAGGGAAAGATTTTCTGATAACCTCAATAACATCAAAAAAATAATAATTAGTTTTGTTTGCATAAAGTTTAGACAGAACAGTCAGAACTGAGTAAATATGCATGATAGCACAACTCATTTCTACTGATTATTTGCATAAGTTTGTTAACCTTGCTGAATATTTCCTGTCTCAAGCACAGTATTGTGCTGTGACATCATAGTCTGCCATGAATGTAATTAAGATATCATAAGGGATATATTATAATTTAATTTGTGAAAAATATATCATATTTGAATCAGCTATTAAAGCAAAATAATTTTGCTGTACAAATTTACTGCTGAGAATGGAAACTAATTAATAAACAAGAAGGATACAATTCCCTAAAATAAATAATCTGAACTATGCCTGAATGCATGCTTAACCTTATTATTGTTATGGTCTATGAGCTTCTAAAGAAATAAAGCTGAAACACTCACTGGTAAATGTAACCTAATATTATGCACTAGACCTGACCTAGATGAGGGGGCGATCAAGGATCACACACATGCATGCTAATGTGGTGCGTGAGTCATCCCTCATTTTCAGTGGGATGACTGAAACAGTCTTCGTCCTATTAAGGAGTCAAGCAAGTGAGAGCCTACTCTTCAACAGGTAAGGGAATCTCTCAGATTTGTTCTGTATGATATACATTTCAGTGCCCTCTTTTTCACAACCTTGTTGTACTTCTATGACTGATTTCTATACTGCCTTATTTCATACAAGGAAATTATTATCTTATTAACTTACTATCTGCACTTCTTGTGAACACATTGCTGAAACTAACACTTTTATTCTACAGTTGTGTTGTCGGGTGTACATAGTATTGTACTATTTCACCTTTTTGGAATTGTACTGGTGTTCACTTTTGATTTGTTGATTTGTTGAATGTAAGCGTATTAAGTTTAAACAATTCTGTACAACTGTGCCTTGCTTTGGTACTGTTACTACTGATATTATTTGAAATAAACTACAGTATTGTCTGTTGCTCATACTAGGTATATAAAAACACATTTACTTATTATTTCAGTTATTGGTATTGTTGCAGTTCTGCTTGTTCTAATTGCCATAGCGATATGGTATTTAACAGTAATGCTGTACAGTACCACAGTAGAGACTACAAGGCTACATTTGTGATATACCTTTGTTACTTGGCTGACTGCTATATTGTTACTGCACTTGAAACTGCTCAAGTTAGATTGTTTGTAGCTTTTACAGTAACTGCATCCAGATCCATTAAGTTAGACTATGTTAGGTAAAACAATGTAGTTGAATTTGCCATTGTTGCTGATGTACTTATTGACCCTACGTAATCTCTCACTTTTGCATTTCATTTTTGCACATTGCGACTACTACATAAGTCACACCTCATTATTTTATCATTCAGCCATATCCTAGTTCATCACCTTTTTCAAGCTCAACCAGTTTTCTTCTTCTTAACCTATCCTATACCTCTTCAGATGTTCTGTGCAGTATGGAATATTAGTTAGCTGTTTCCCCTTCTGTAACCAGCATTAGGTATAACATTAACATAGGTTTATAGGTTCATAGGTAGGTACTAGGCTATTGGCCCTAGGGCCTATACAAGCCTAGCCAAAAATGTACCCTGGCTTTCGCCACCCAAGAAAATTATTTTCCTGTGCCCCTGTCAAGCAGAGCCACAGAAGTGATCCCTGGGGTGAATTTCCTATTTCCCATCCAATCATCAAGATTTTTCTTGAAGAGTGCTAATGAGGAGCTCTGTTTGACATAGATAGGTAGTCTGTTCCAGAGTATGGGAAGTCTCTGGGACAGGAATCTATCCCTCCAGCATGTTTTGTTTATTGTGGTAACAAGGTTTAGGTCCCTAGAGCATGTAGCTCGGAGGGATTGGGATTTCTTTAAGTGGAGCATGTCCAACAGCTCTGGGTTTGACATAGCTTTGTATGTTAGGCAGAGATCTTCTCTGAGTAGGCGATATGTGATGGAGTAAAGTTGGAGTTTTTTGAGACCGTCTGCGTAGAGCATCTGTTTGAGGCCAGTAATCCTCTTTGTGAGGTATTTCTGCGGCCTTTCCAGTTGTTGTATATGTCTTGTTAGGTACATAACAAAAGGGCCATTGTACTCTATAATGGGTCTAATGAGTGATGAGTAGAGGGGAACAATGACCTCTTTTTTTCTGGATGAGAAACCTTTTGTGATGAGGTGTGCCATGTAGAAGGATTTCCTGACCACTGTGGCGATGTGATTATCAAAGTAGAGACTACTGTTCACCTGTGTCCCAAGGTCTCTTATCACACTTTCGATGTTAAGTAGACTACTGCCTATGTGGTAGTTCATGGGTACAGAGTTTTTACCAAAGGGGATGACAATGCACTTTTTGGCATTGAGCTTGAGGCCATGGCTTTGACACCAGGCATCTGTCTCAGTGAGGCCCTTTTGTAGGATGTCCACATCATTAAGAGTTTTGATTATGGCTCCTAGTTTGCAGTCATCTGCAAACTTATTTAGCCAAAGACCTTCTGTGTTAGCCTGTACTTCAGAGAAGTAGATACCAAACAGGGGAGGACCCAGGACTGAATCCTGTGGTACTCCACTTGTCACTGGTCTGGAGTCAGATTTGGAGTCTGCTACTTTCACAGTGTGGGTTCTGTCAGTAAGCCAGTTGGCAACCCATCTTGTGACATAGCGATTTATACCTAGTTTAGTGAGTTTATCTATAATTCCAGAGAAGGGGATGGTGTCAAAAGCCTTGGCGAGATCTAAATAGGCTGTGTGAACCACCTTACCCTCATCTATGGCTTTGGTGACTGCTTCCTAGAAGTCTATCAGGTTTAGGAGACATGATCTGCCTTTTATAAACCCGAACTGTGTGGGGTCCAGAGTTTGGAGATTACCAATGTCTTTGTTTATGAGTTCCATGATGATATGTTCCATGGCCTTGCAGACCAGGCTCGTCAGGTTAATGGGGCGGTAGTTCTCGGGGTCTGTCGTGGCTCCCCCTTTGTGAAGTGGGATAACCGTCAGAGTGCGCCATTCAATGGGCACAAAGCCTGAGGTGAGGCTATGATTGAACATGGTACTTAGGTGGGGTGCCAGTTCATTCTGTAGTTCATGTAGAATGCAGCCTGGGATGTTGTCAGGTCCTATGGATGCTGTGTTCTTGGCTTTGGAGAGTGTGGTTTTTACCTGTGCAACCATGATTACAGGAACTTTGCATTCTTCCGGTATAGAGATGGGCCCTTTAGAAGGTGAGGGGGGGGGGTAAAGTTAGCACTGAACCTATCTGCCAGGATATTGGCAGTATCAGTTGATTCTGTATATTTAGTGTCATTGTGCTGTAACTCAGAGCAGATCTGAGTGTTGCCATTGAGATTCTTGACATACCTATAGAATGCTTTGTGGTTGCCATTAGAATCAGTGGTGATTTTGTTTTCATAACTAGCTTTGGAGGATTTTATGGGGGATCTCAGCTTCTTACTTAGCCTGACCAGGGAGTTCCTCCAGTCATGGGATTTTACTCTTTTTTGCAATAGTTTCTTTCTTCTGTTGTAGAGTTTGTTTATGGCAGAAGACCACCAGATTGGCTTCCTTTTTTGGAGGATAGCATCTTGGTTCTGTTAGGGATAGCACAATCCATGCACTCGTGTAAGTGCTTATAAAGTGCATTTGTTTATAATTCAGCAGTCGTATCTCTACTGTCCATCTGCATAGGTGTCATGAAGTTTGCCACTTCTGTCTTAAGAAGTGTGAAGTTGGCTTTGGAGAAATTTTTTACAGTTGTTTCCCTAATGGGGGGTGGGGGCGGGATATGGATGTCTAGGGTGATTAGCTTGTGGTCAGATCTGACCAACGAGGAATTGACCTCTGGTGTGGAACACTGATCTCTCATGTTGGTAATGACCAGGTCTAGGATATTGCTGGCCCTGGTGGGGGTGTGGATAAGTTGATCCAAGACGTTGGAATTTATGAATTCCAGAAAGCATCGAGCAAAAGAGTTGGTACATGAGTAGTTTTCCCAGTTAATGGTGGGGTAGTTGAAATCACCCATTATTAAGGTGTTGGGTTGTACCCTAATATTTTCCAGTTTATCAAGAAAAGAGGAGTGGGAATCCTGGGGCATGGTGGGAGGTTTGTAGCAAACTACAATTTGGATTGTGATCTTGCCCAGAGTTAGTTACACTTGGATAATCTCGGATGCATTATGCTGAGCAACTAGCTTGGAGGTGTGGTCATTCTTAATGAATATGGACACGCCTCCACCTTTAGTGTTTCGGTCCGAGTTAGGTGGCCGAAAGGTGTGGTATGAATTATAGCCTAGTAATGCAGGGGTGCTCTCTGGAGCTTTGAACCAAGTCTCTGTCACTGCACAGATGTCGATGTTCTCCATTTTAAGGAGTGCCTCAAGTGAGTGCATTTTGAGGTTTAGACTTCTAGCATTGAGTAGCATTACCCTCAGATTTTGCTTGCTTGTACCTTTTACGATGGTGAATTTGTCATTTGACCCTTGCCTAACAATGGCACTATAGGGGTGGCAATAGTCTTTGCCAGTAGCAGGAATCCCAAGGGTGACAGGTGCAGGCCATCTCTGGCAAAGCATCGTGGTCTGTCGATCATGTCATCCCAGGCAGACAGATATTGGATTCCCTTAAAATGATACCAGAAGCTTAGCCAATTGTTGAAGTCAATCATTTTGTCCTTGTACTGTGGTATCATTCGGGGTGATGGCAGGATGCTACTCAGGGCTAGGGTCATACCTGCCTGGGCTACAAGGTCGTAGAGCTCCTCCATGTCTCTTTTCATGTAGTCCAGGGAGGTACATCTCAGGTCATTCACACCAACATGGATGATGACAGAGTCATATTTGTACTTGTTGTGGAGTGACCTGAGTGCATGCGTTATGTGGTGGATCCTGGCACCTGACAGTAACTTTCTCCTTGTTTAGCCTGGTGAGTGGAACATCAGTGTGCCTGACTATAGAGTCACCTGTGACTAGAGTGTTGGGTACGTTATGCCTTATGGGCTGTGGTTGAGTGGCACACTGAGTTTGTGGGCTATGTGTCATTTGGGTTGTGTTGGGGGGGTGGAGGTTGCTTGCATTTCTGCTTTGGAGATCTCAGTTGTTTGGGCAGATTTTTATTGACAGCCTCCGTGAATGTAAGCATGTGTTTTGTGCTTCTATGTGTGTGTTTTGGAGGGGTAGATTTTGAGGAACTATGTGATGAGTGTGGCGTGGTGCAAGTGTTTACCTTCTCCTCTTGACTGTCTAGTCCAGTCTTCAGTGAAGAGAGCTTTGCTTCCAGTTTGGCTATATAAGTGCATCTCTCACAGGTTGTAGTGTTGGGTGGTAGGAGGAGAGGGTTGTCTATGTACATGAGGCAACTGCTGCATTGCCCCAAGATGCCCAGATTCATCAGGTAGACAGGAGAAAGCACCGGGAGCTGACCTTTAGACATGCCTGGATAGGTGCTCATTTATTAAGTACTACAAACTGTTTTCCTCTAGGCAAGTGAGGAAAGTTGAGTGCTGTAGTAATCTGTAGCTTATTTAGTACTTACAACGAGTTCTGAATAAGTGCTGAGCTCAAAGAACAGATTTGAGTGCTAAAACTAAAAAGCTGGCTAGCTGTAAGGGAAAATTTGAAAAACAGACATTATGGTGCTGGGAATAGTTTAACCCTAGTTAAGCGTGGAGGGGGGCTCTGGAGCTTACAAACAGTCCTGTATACAGCAAATCTGTATCTGGACTAAACTTGTTACAGGAAAGTGGGGAAACAAGCTTAGAATTTTCTTTCACAAATAGTTAACCATTCTACTAGGGGCCTCAATATCCTGAATCCAGTCCTAACAGATATACCCACTTGCACATATGAATCATCACATCGTGTTAAATCAGAACATAATTTAGTGATCTTTTCATTCAATGGGGATACATCCTCTATAAATAACTCTTTGTTTAGGGACTTCTCAAAAGCAAACCTTTTTCTGTTACTGGGTGACAAATAAATTTTGCTGTAATCATTATTTGAATGATCCTATTGATAACAATGCTACCTATGCCTCTGACTTCTATTTCCACTTAATTAGTTGTACTGATAAGGTAGTCTGTATCAAAAAGAAATATAATGAGTTTAAAAACAAACCACTGTGGTGGTATACCCATACAAATAAATTATATAACAAGAGAAAGAAACTGCTTAATGCTTATAAGAGATCTTGTTCTGTCTACCTTAAACAAACTAACAAAGATCTTAAGGGAAACATTAGCAAGCTCAAAGCTAAGTATGAATGTAAATTAGCCACAAAGTCCAAAATAACTGCAAATCCTTCTTTAACTATGTCAGGAAGTTAACAACTGACACCCACCAGTGTTTGGAAATAGTCCACAATAATGCAACATTCTCTGACCTAAAGGAAATAGAAAATAGCCTAGCTCTCACATGAAGTGCAAATGTTATTTCACCCATAGTTATACCTATCCCAAAGGTTCCACAATCCCAGCCACTCCTTTTAATTACTATGGAACAAGTTCTCTCAGCCCTTTCAAAAACTAAGAATACTTCAGTCATGAGCCCTGACAACATACCAGGTTGCCTGACTATCAGTGCCAAATATGACTACATTCCTGAAGCATGGAAAACAGCCATTGTAATGCCATTAAACAAGGGTGGACCAACCACGTACCCTGGTAACCATAGGCCCACTGGTCTCACTAGCCTCGTATGTAAACTATGGAGTACATTATCTCAGATTTCATTGATCTGGATATTGAAAATCTGTTAACCTTGGACCCTCATCAGTTTTGCTTTATCAACCGAATGTCCTGCTTCTTTAACCTCATTAATTTCTTTGAAAAAGTAATTGAAACAATGGGCAATAGTTATGCAGTACATACAACATATCTGGACATGAACAAGGCCTTTGACACTTTTCCCCATGCAACCATTATTGACAGACTTATAAATTTGAATATAAATCCTTACGTTGTGCGATAGAGTGGTTTCTGGTTGTCTGACAGAAACCATGTGGTTAGAATAGCAGCTACCACTTCTGAAAGCAAAAAACTTACCAGTGGTGTACCACAAGGCTCAGTTTTGGGCCCTCTCCTATTTGGTACATATTTCTCAGACCTTTAGGCCAGCACTGCTCCAGATCGCTATACATTGGGTGTTGATATTCAATATTTGACTGACTCATAATTGGTCCAACATGGCTGAGACCATTTTAACAACTGGTGCAAGGTATAGCCAAAAAAAGTGCATTAGCATAGTGTATTAGCCCACTAGGGCACTCAGCTCTGAGTCTTCATTGTCTTCACCAGGATTTCAGGCCTTCCATAATTACAGATTTAGGCCATGTGTGTGTGTGTGTGTGTGTGTGTGTGTGTGTGTGTGTGTGTGTGTGTGTGTGTGTGTGTGTGTGTGTGTGTGTGTGTGTGGTGG
Source organism: Protopterus annectens (assembly GCF_019279795.1). Taxonomy (NCBI): domain Eukaryota; kingdom Metazoa; phylum Chordata; order Ceratodontiformes; family Protopteridae; genus Protopterus; species Protopterus annectens. The sequence goes on along the minus strand of NC_056737.1, from coordinate 745,998,476 downwards.
GGGGGTATTTATTAATAGCAAGACAGACAGCACTCCACTCTGAGGAAAAATAGACAGCATCAACAATCTTTAAAATTCTAAAGGGACTTGCCATAGTATAACATTCTATACTGAGTAGTTACCCCATACTTGAGTCCAGGACCAAGGGCTATGTCAGTCATCATTCAGCATATCGTAATGGGAATAGCAGCAGCCTGTTGTTGATTCCAACAGGAGACTTGGGCTTGTAACACATGAACAATGTAAATCTCAAAGCATAATAATTGCCCATAGAAGTCTATGGATAGTTTTGCCAAAGCAATAGCCCACCTGTAACAGGAACTTGACACTGCATGCACATGGAGGTAAACCAGACTGCTTATAGTAACAAGTTCCATATAAAGGTGGAACTGTGCTGCTACTGTGGGTAGCCATTGCTGCAAAGTCCGAGGACTACATACATCCATGGTACAGTTCTGTGCAAGTTATCCTCGAATGTCAGTGTGGATGGACTTCCACAAATATCACAGTGAAAAGTAGAAGTTATTCCCTAGTGGGTTAGTGGCCCCCCCATGCCTGTTTATGTCCATGGATAAGGAGAATGCATGCATGATGACCATATTACCTGTCATACATGCATTATCTTGTTTATTGTACAGGCTGCAGTACTGTGCAGGAAGGCCTCATGGGTATGCAGCTCCACTTGTATGGCAGATTAGGTACTGCAGGTAAGCTCACTACCTGCAGTATGTCTGCTGCTCAACAGGTGAGTCAGTGTTGCCAGACTAGTTCTGGCAGACTCAGTAGATTCAATGCATCTTCAGTTTGGATTAAGCCACAAGGGGAATAGTAATGGGCTTTGTTATCATGCATTTTTGCAGAATCTCATTTGCACAGAATATTGAAGAATGTCATTATCCACTCTTGGCATAGTGTGACTCCATTACATTAAGTATCTATGCATTACCAGGTGCTGATTTGAGTGTATCCCTAGAACGAAGTCATACCTGGGGTCAGGGATTACTTCATGCTTGGAGAAACAAAGCAGAATGGAATCCAACCCAATATGTCTTACTGTTAGCACTGGCCAAGTATTTTTGGGTATTGTCAGATTCTATGGGAGCCCCAAAATTAAAGAAATTGAACTATGTGAATGGTTCAGGAATGACACTGATCTTTGAATTTGCTGAGGACTGATTGGGAAAATATTTGTCTTTCAAGCACCAAGGACAAAATTATTTTCGGATGAAGCGTTGAGCATTGGGTACAGCATATAGCAAGTAGCCCTAAGCATAAAAACATTATGGACATTGTGTGGGTTAGGTTGAATCTGATGACTCAAGGCTGTAGAACTTAGCAAGTCAGATCATCTTTCTGTTAGTTCAGAAGTAAATATGGGTAATAATCAAGCTGATCTGTTAGCAAATCAGTACAAAAATGTTTAGAAAGCATGTAAAGATTAATAAAAAACTGTAGATGTGGGACTGCAACATTGAAAATGCATCTTTTTCTTGGTATAAAAGTTCTAGTTAAAATGGACCATAGGTTAGTACTAGGCTAGCTCCCTTGTGGGCCATTTTAAGCCTAATGAAATTTTCCAACCCAAAAGTAAGAATCAAACACTGTTCCTTTAGTTTATGAAGTAAACAATTTAACTAGTATGCCAAGCTCCAAATAATCAATGACTGCATTGTTACTGATAATAAAAAGACGACCTTGACTTTTTTTTATCTGATTAGTTTTTTATTTCTTTATTTTTCATATCCATTCACAATTACGCACTGTGCATCTTTTTTATTTTGCACCAGTGATTCGCTACTTCTCATTGCTATTCTACTTAGTTTCACCCCTCCTCCCCATTCTACCTTTTTCATGTAGTAGCTTAAAACCTCCTTCCCATCTTCCCTTACTTTTCTCCCACACCTTCCATTTTCTAGTTCTTTATACTTGTCCTTACAACTTTTAGAAATCTGTCCCTCTTCCCTTTTTGACACTCAACCATTGCTTTCCAGTTTCTGGATATTATACTCTTCACCTGTTTCCATTTGCTTTTTCCCTCATGTTTCTTTTTCCCACTAAACCATGTCTCATTCCCTATACCCGCATAAAGAATTCCTAATATTTTCCTTCTTTTCTATATATTCCCTTCCAGATTTCCAAGGCCTCTGTCCAAATCTTTTGTACTGAAGTGCACTCCCAGAACATTAATTTTATGTCTGCCTCTTCTTTTATGCACAACTGTCATCTCTAGTTTGTTTTTCTTTTCTTCATATATAACCTTTTTGGTATGAGATAGTATCTGTGGACCATACTTAATATATGTTGTTCCACTCTCTGCATTTTCTGCATCTTCAATTTTTATTTGAGAACTTAGTACCATTCAGCTTGCCATTCTGCCACCATTATTACTTCTCCCAGCCCTTCCTTATCTCTTTCTTTGTGGCTCCTTCTACTTTCCTCCTCAGGTTACCATAACTTATTCTGCATTTAACATTTCCCTGTTTTTCACATCCCCCCCCCCCCATATGCTTTCATTTCTCTCCTTTCTTTTCTTTGGTTTCTCCTTTCTCCCTCTTTTCCAGACTTTTTAATTTCAGTCTAATTTATTGTTTACCACTTATTCTGTGTTAAGCCAAATTCCTGTTTTAGTTCTTTCAGGGTCTAGAATACTATTTGACCTCCAACCCTTTTTCTCCTTAACTCCTGTTTTCCTCTTATCCCTGTTTCCTTTCACTTTTTTCTGTTTGTTTATTTCCTATGAAAGTGTCCTATCCTACTTCCTCCCATGTGTCTTTTTCTTCCCCTTGTCCTCCCATCACATTGTTACATTTCTTTAGAACCTTCTCATTCATTGTTTTATATTTTTCCCATCCTCCCCCTTGTCCTCTCTCCTCCTGCCCTTTGGCCTCTCCATTACTCCCTATTCTTCTACATATGTTATATATATTAAGGCCTTATGGGTATATGGGGGAGTCCCCAGCCCCCCATTTCATATTTAGTCTTAGCTTGTTTTATAAGACCCTTCTCACTTTCTCTATCCACCCTTCCAATTCCTTTAGTAGATTTAGTATTTTGGTCTTCACTGGCAGGTTTCTTAGTACATGCACTGTAACCCAGAATAACATCATTCTAAGCATGTTGATTCTACCTAGTTGTGTACATACTTAATCTCTCCCATTTCCAGTAACTTCTGTGTTTTTTACTCCCCTTATCCAAACTATTTTGTATTGTATCAATTAAGGTGTGTCATATATAAACTTCCAGATATTTGAGGTTTTCCTTCTCCTGAATATGCCCCACACCTCTGTGCCTTTTCCATCCCCTATCCTGACCACCACTGTCTTTTTCTGGTAGCAGTTAAGTAGCGAAGTCCTTTCAAACCTCATAAAACTGCCATTATTTTGACTATGGCCATTTCAGTGCTCTCCAACTTAATCTTGTAGTTATCTACATACAGTGTGAAGCTTGTACTCCTTTTCTTCCCTTTGGTTATGCTAACTTCTTTCTCACCTCTATTTCCAACTCTTCTATGACAAGAGTGAAGAGCCCGAGGACAAAAGGGCATTTACCACTACCCCTATCTCCTCCTCATTACAAATTGCATTTATTAGTCCTTGAAATTTCTCATTTGTCTTTTTTTCTAGTATGTCCCAGAGGAATTGCCAAGATCATTCCTGCTTGTGTTCCTCCCTTTTGGTTTTCTCTGTCCATAAACTCCATAGGGCACTCCAATTTATTTCTTCACTTTCTTCCTTTCACAAAGCAGCTCTGCTGTATTATTCTCATTATAATCTCAGCCGGTTTACTTGTTAGCACTATTGCCATCACTGTGATGTCTGTGTTTATTAAAGAGATTTGTCTGTGATCCCCTACTTCCACCCTCTCTTCCATCTCCTTCAGATTCTCTTCTTCCCTGGCTCTCTTCATTGTCTATTATTTCCTCTGTTTTGTTTATTCTTTGATACTTCTCCTTCATAACTGCCCATAGTGTCTATCCACCCCCTTGTAGAGTTCTACCATGTATCTATCTGAGACCCCTACCATTCTTTCATCACCATCACTGCTTCTTTGATCACCTTCATTATGACTTTTGCATTCAGTTTCTTCCTCTGTATTCTTTCTACCTCGCACCAATCTCTTCCATCGGTGACCTCCCAATAGAATTCCTTTTCCTTCTTCTGAGCTTTATTTGTTGGCAGTGTTCCCTACAGCCTTCCCTACCCCTGCTGTCCTCCTTTATGGTATCTCTCTTTTTTCCCCTATTCTTGGTTCCAATCTCCCTTTCTCTGTCAGCCTTTCCTTTTATATTCTTTCTCGCTAGACGTTTCCCCTATTCATCCTCAATTATCCAGAAGTAATCTTTCCCAGTTCCATTACTCTATTTCTGCTGCATTTGTAATCTTTCTATCTAGTACCATTTTTATTACTGCTTTTTCTGTCTTTAGTGTTTCCCCATCTATACCATTTTCATAATTTCCTTTGTATCTTGCCCACTTCTTCCAGTTTTGCTATCTTCCTCTTATTTTGCCTCATTTTCCACCCATCCTCTCTTAGTATTTTCCTACAACTGTGCATTGATTCCATCCCCCTGTGATTTCCCAATTCTGATTTGTTCATAGTGCTCCCTTTCAATGTCCTCTCTATCAACATTTTTGTAATTGTTGCTTCCTTTCCTGATCTTTCAACTTGTGGTTTGTCTATCTTTATCTCACCTCCTTGTTCCCTTGTCTTATCTTATTGCCATTGCTACCACTGTTGGGATTTGTACATTTCCTAGAGTTTCCTCTTTCCCTAATATCCTGTGCAGTTTATTGTCTTCAGTCAGTCTTTTTATAATTGTGTCCTCCCTCTTTTCAACATATCTTACCAACCATATATACTTCACTCTTCTTTCATGTTCCTTTCTAAGTCACTTTCTGTCTTTATATTGTACTGTCTTTTGCTGAAGAGCCTGTCTCTCTCTAGATCTAATATGACATTGAGGTGTCCACTGATGTTTTCTTCCATGCTTTTCTATTGCATTTCATTCTACAAAGAATGTGCTATAAATGGCCTCTGTATTATTGTTTGGGATACACAGTTTCCCTGTTACCAAGCTCCTTCTGTTTATTCTTCCTTACCAAATAACTCTCTTCTCTTCCCCTCTTTTCTGCACCCTTTCAGTCACTGCATGATATCCCTTTTTGAAAACGGTGGCACCTTGCCTCTTGCCCCACCTGATTTATTGTCTGTTTCTCCAAGGGTACTGTGGACTCATGGTCTTATCTTTAATTTGGCCTCCTGGAGTAGCACCCCATCCCCTTACATCCTTCTCATTATGCTGTGAACTTCTTTTCCTTTTGATCAGATGTAACCCCGTCTCCATTTTCCATACTACTATATTCAGTCTGTGCTTGGTCCCTTCTGCTCTGTTTGGTTTTGTCCCACCTCCACCCTTATTACTACCTTCAAAATTTTTCCCTGCAGCACTGAACTTTCAGTCCTTTGGCCATTGCCTATGCCTACCCCCTCTCTCCCCATTAAATATGAGTTTCTCACAACTTCAGTCATTCACCTTGTCCCTTTTTCTAGGACTTTTTCTACTACTCCTCTTCTTGCTTTCAGTTCTCTGATAGTCTTATATCTGTTGTTTGTTTATGTTTCTCTCTCCCCTTTCCCATAGTTGACATTGTTGACAGTCTTGAGAGGTTAGGTATATACCCTTATGTCACACGGTGAATAGCCAGCTGGCTCACAGACAGGCCCCCGTAAGTGAAAATTGGGGAGTAAACCTCCACGAAGAGGCCAGTCACAAGCAGAGTCCCGCAGAGATCGATCCTGAGACTGCTTCTTTTTGACATTTACTTCTCTGAAGTCAAGGCCAATGTCAAGGGCCTCTGGCTGACTAAATTTGTAGAGGATTGCAAATTAGGAGCTGTCATTGAATCTGCCACTGACACAAATATTCTCCAGGAAGGGCTTACATAGAAAATAACTGGTGTCAGAGATATAGACTAAAACTAAATGCCAAGAAATGCATGCTAATATCCTTCAGAAAGTCATCCACCGCTGGTAACTATCATATTGACAGCCCACCCCTAAGAGTTGACCTAGTAGTTAGGGACTTGGAGACACGCATAGAGAGTAATCTAGCCTTTGACCATCACGTGTCTTAAGCAGTGCGGAAATCATTCTATGTTCTGCAACTTAAAGGTATGGCATCTAGGTCCAAGGAGGGCATTGTTCCACTGTATTCAGCATTCATGAAACTTATCACATTTGGTATGTACCTAACCATGCACATCCAACAATTAGAATGTCCACAGAGGTTCATCACTGAAAGAATACAGGGTGCAAGTAATATGTCCCATGCAGACCACCTCAAGGCTCCATCCCTGTATTCTGTCTCCTACAGGCTGTTGAGGGGAGATCTGTGTCTAGCATACAAGGCATTGTCAGACCCCACCCTGATAGAATTCCTGCATATTTGCAAAACAAACAGTACCAGAATTACCCAGTCTAAAGACTTAAACCTTGCCTGTGATATAAATAGGACTTACTGGAAAGACAAGTAATTATCTCAGAGACTACTCCTTCTCTGGAACAGGCTCCCCATCCATGTGAAGCAGAGTTCATCCTTAACCCAATTCAAGTGCAACTTGGACAATTGAATGAGGAACAAGGAATTCATCCTGGTTTGGCTCCTATCTCTCTAATGGACACCATCAACCTGTAAATGGTTCATCTCCCAAGCCCCTGCTTACACTTAGCAAGGATAGCAGAATTTATCAGAGATTTTGGATGCATGGCTAGACTTAAAATGGCTCTTGTGGTCTTTGTTTCCTTTGCCTTTGATCTTTTATGACACTTTCATGCATTGCACTGTGTGTGAGTGTGTGAGTGTGTGTGTGTGTGTGTGTGTGTGTGTGTGTGTGTGTGTGTGTGTGTGTGTGTGTGTGTGTGTGTGTGTGTGTGTGTGTATATATATATATATATATATATATATATATATATATATATATATATATGTATATATAGAGAGACAGACAGACAGAGAAGGAAAGAGAGAGAGAGAGAGAGAGAGAGAGAGAAAAACAAGACAGAGGCAGAATTACCCTATGTATATGGAGAGAGAGAAAACTATCTAAATGAGCTTACACTGATTCAGTTTTCTATGTAGCTATCAAGGCATGCAACTACTTGTGGATGGGGTTGGTATCCAGGATACTGTCTTAGACAGTTGTTGATCTCAGATATCTTACTATGCTAAGAACCTAAAACACACTCACAAACATCATACATATGTGGAAAAATATTCGTTGGTGCCCACAAAAGTTGCCAGTAACAAACTTTACATTAGATGTATTGTTATCCATTTAGAGTGGTTTCCAAATGAAGCCTCACATATGGATGCAGTGTCATAGTGTGTATGTATTATCTTTTATGCAAGTCTTCAGCTTTAACAAACACAAGACAGAAGCATTATAGTCATGAGCATATTAAACACAGACCTGAAAAGTGACGTAGCACAACAGATGTGAAATAAAAAAAATGGACATACCACGGTACCAGACAGCTACATTATTTCTCCATGTAGGGGTAAATCCCATGTATATGAGCATCTTGGAATGCTATAGACAGATAGTGGCTGCCCCAGCTTTCTTCCTTGCTCTTTTTTTCCCCCAGCATACTCATCTTCTAGAAGCGGCAAGAACTTCATCCATCTGTGTACCCATCTTACTGACATCCATAGTCCTTCAACTGGTTTTGTGAAGCAGCCCACCAAAGTCTATCTGGTAACTAATCTATTTCAAGTCATAAGCCCTTTTCTGGACTAAAACTTCTAAAGTCAAATTGTGCTTAACCTAACTATATACAAACTCACTGCTTGGCTAGGTATTACATATGGTACAAAGAAGCATAGCTGGTTGCTAGGGAGTGGCACTCTATTCCATCTCTTATGAAACTTCATCTCTCAATCCCTATTATAGCGACATATTTTTTATGAAATCTACAACTTCATCATTCTGTACTTCTTTGCCCTTAGAAGAGAAATCAACATTTTATACTGATGTACAGTATTCTATACCCCTCTTGTCTTTTAAATCTCTTATTCTCCTCCTCTAACAATATTGCCTTACTACTGCATTTTTTTAAATACCATCTTATTTCTTCAGGCTGTCTTTCTACCTGCCTTCAAGCTACAATATTAGCCTCTGTCTGATTAGAACACTTACCTTCATCTTAGGAACAATGCTGCACTGATTGTATGTTCCAACAAGATCCCTGTGGGTGTGCCTGCTCCATTCACCTTTGCTACATTCAGGCTCACACTGTTCCCATACTCTATACCCGCATTCCCACCCACTCCCTCTTCAATTACATTTATATACTACCTTGCAGCTCCCATTTCCAGCTCATCAGGTTGTCTTTATATTACATCCCCTCTCAAAGCCTGATAACTATGCAATTTCTGCTACTACTACTCTTTATTGCCTCTGTTACCTGCATTGGATTCCCACCCTACACACTACAGCATCCTACATCCATTGCCTACACTGAATAATTGTCCTTGTTAAAAAGCAATCCATCTGTTTGTTACTGTACTGCTCTTAGGCTGTTTTAACAGTATTCTGATATGTCCTAAGCTCCTCTGATACTGCAAAAGCTATTCTGATTTGCCAAAGTTCTCCTGAGTTTGCCAAGATATTGCTGAGTTTTGCAAAGTTTGTCTGTGCTTATAGACATTCTCTCATGACTGCACACTTTTTTCTGCAGTCTGTGAACATTTCTCATGGTTGTTTTACATTAAAAAAGTTTTTTCCACTCTGTTGGGAGTAAAGGAATGAATTCAACCAATCCAAGTTGGGAACTGCTGGTGGAAGGCTTATCGTGTGTTTATCTGATTGGCCTGAGGGTTTAACTGTGTAAAAGTATTTTATCCCGCTGGTATTAAAGAATTACTGCACTGCTCTTAGGTTGTTTTAATAATATTCTGATATTTACTAACCTACTCTGATGCTGCAAAAGCTGTTCTGAGTTTGCCAAAATATTTTTAAGTTTTGCAAAGTTTTTCTGAGCTTGTTGAAGTTATCTTATGTTTGCACACTTTTTTCTGTATTTTATGAACATTTCTCAGCATAAGGGAGCTTATTTCCAAGTATTCCTGGTACTGCTGGAATTGTGACTTTTATTATAAAGCATTTGTTACTGTACTTCAGCTCAAAACCAATTCATTTTAAAAGGGATCATTTGCACTCTGGTGGGAGCAGAGGACAAAATTCAACCCATCAAAAAGGTGGAAAGCATATTGTGTATTTATCTGATTCATGTGAGGGCTTAACTGTGTAAAAATCTTTCATTCTGCTGGTATAAAATAATTGCATTTTTGTGAGACTGTGCTAATTTATTCAGAGCTTCTGTGTGCCTGGCATGAACACCTGTGACTACAAAAATTGGATTGCTTCTAAAACCATGTGTACCTACAAAACTGATATAAGTAATTTTTTTGCACTCACTCTGTCTCAGTGCTATTTAACAGTACTGTGCTGCATTTATTGATTTGGTTGCATTTATCACTATTTTAAGCCTGCACTTGTTAAAGAAACACAATGTGTTTACTATTCTACTGCTCTTAGGTTGTTTAAACAGTATTCTGATATTTCCTAACCTCTTCTGATACTGCAAAAGCTGCTCTGAGTTGCCAAAGTTCTCCTGAGTTTGCCAAGATATTGCTTAGTTTTGCAAAGTTTTTCTGTGCTTATAGAAGTTCTCTCATGACTGCCCACTTTTTTCTGTATTTTCTGAACATTTCTCAGGGATGGTTTACATTAAGAAAGTTCTTTTACACTCTGTTTGGAGCACTAGGCTGAACTCAACCAATCCAAGTTAAAAACTGCTGGTGGGAAGGCTTATTGTGTGTTTATCTGATTGGTCTGAGGGCTCAACTATTACAAATTCTTTGATTCTGCTGGTATGAAAGTATTACATTTTTGTGAAATTGTGCTCCTTTATTTTGAGTTTCCCTGTGCCTGACTTGGACACCTGTGACTACAAGACTTGGATTGCTTCTAAAACCATCTGGACCTACAAAGCTGATGTTAGTCTTTTTTGCACTAGCTGTAACTGTCTCAGTGCTATTTAACAATTATGTGCTGCATTTATTGATTTTTGTTGACTGTATTACTGTTTTTCAGCCTGCACCTGTTAAAGAAATGCCATCTGTTTGTTACTGTACTGCTTTTAGGTTGCTTTAACAGTATTCTGATATTTCCTAACCTCCCCCGATTCTACAAAAGCTGTCCTGACCTTGCCAAAGTTATCCTGAGTTTGCCAAAATATTTCTGTGTGCAAACATGGTCCCCTGTGCTTTGTATATAAGCAACTCTCTCCAGTTTAAAATCCTCTATAGGAAATGCTCTCCATAGTCTTCCACCGTTCACATTTGCTCAATGAGCTGCCAGTTTGTGCATAGGTCAGTACTACTGCAGGTCATCTAATAATATACTACTAAACACTCAATTTGATCATTAACTGATTCTCCCCTACTCCTTCTCATCTACTAAAGATTTGGTATAAAGAATAGGTGCTTCCTTGTCATCTCTTTGTTGGGCCTGGTGGATATGGGCATTCTGAAGCAGTGTAGTAATTGCCTCATGTTCACTGACAACCATTTAATTTCAGAACAGACAAACACAGTGAGTTAGAAATGTAGATATACAATGTCAATGGAGGTCAAGCTTTCACATATACACACAAGAAATGCAAACCAGGTTGTTAGAGTCACACCCAAAACACTCACTACCAACATTAAGGAGCAAAAACATAGACCCACATATGCAAAGGTACTCACTTGAAATCTACTCAAACCTCTAAGACCTCCTAAAAGCATCCCTCAGTGGCCCTGTGCTCACTCAAAAAAGACAGCACCTTACAAAACACATACCTCTGAAAATCATAGTAGCCTCCCTTCCTAACCCATATGGTAACACACCACACAGCCAAACATTCTATTTATTGGGGATTCCATTGCAAGACATACAGATGTCCTCCTTACCAGAATAAGCAAGAAGAAAATCACAGTGAGCTGTCTGTCTGGAGCCAGGACACGCACACACACTTAGGTCTTTGAACCACAAGTAAACAACCTAAGATGTACCTCACTGGACAGTATGAAGACAGACATGATGGAGCTCTCTGAATATGTGTCTCAGGCAGGTCTGAATCCAGCATTGGGTAACATAATACCTTTACCTATGATTTTGTCGCAGTACCAGCAAAAAATGATTGACTTCAGCAATTGTTAGTTTCTGATGTCACAACAAAGTCATCCAATATCTGTCAGCCTGAAGAGACATGATTGACAAATCATGATGTTTTGCCAGAGATGGTTTGTACTTGTCACCACTTGGCTTCTGGATACTGATAAAGACTTTATTTATCCCCATAGTGCCTTTTTTAGGCTGTGCCAAGTTGTTAACACCTTCAACATTTAAAAAACCCACTAATGACTACCTAAAAAAAAGCTGCTCGGTGCTAGGAAGTTAAATACAAAACTACAATCCTTGGAAGCACTCCTCACCCTGGAGAATGCAGATATATGTGTAGTCACAGAAACATGGTTCAGAACCATAGAAAGCACCACGGCTATCAAAGGTTACAGTGCCTTTCATGCATTTTGATCCTCCTCAGCTCAGGATAAAATAAAGGGAGGGGGTGTCGCAGTGTTCATAAAGGACAAGTACACTGCTAGAATGGACAACAACATGGCTTACTTGAGCTACTCCATGCACAATTGACCATAGATGTGCTCCCCTATCTTATCCTTGCTAGCCACAGATCCCTCAACATGAGTCTGGAAGATCACACTCCTTACCTAAACCTACTGGACTCTCTTAACATTCAGCCTAACACCATACTTATGGGTGACTTCAACTCCCCCTCCATAAACTGGGAGACTTATACAACCCATAATTCACTTACTCAGAGGTTTTTGGACTTTGTCAATGCAAACACCCTGGAAAAACTAGTTAGCTCCCCAACTAGATGTACACATATGTTAGACCTAGTACTGACGAACATGAGGGGATGCTTCACTCCTCCCTTGCATTAACTCCTCCCTGGTAAGACCTGACCACAAAATGATCTCTTGTGGTATTAAAACTAACTTAGAACCCCCATCAAACTCCAAACCTGTTAAGAACTTTGCTAAGGCCAATTACCTCAAACTAAGTGACAGCTTATTAAACTTCCCAGCCCCTCTGAAACTGCATGGCACTGAGGCCTACTCTAAGCTGTACAACCAAATCTACTGGCCAACAAATTCAGTTCAAACATCATCTCATGCCCATAGCCGGCCTTAGGCATAGGCCAACTAGGCGGCCACCTAGGGCGCCGCTCTAGTAGGGGCACTTTTCCAGTATTTATTTGGTGTAGGTAGACCAGGATGGGGACACTGGGTGGTATGGTAGGGGGCGCCGTGGAGCCCTTTTGCCTAGGGCACCAGTTGACCTAAGGCTGCTCCTGCTCATGCCACACCCAAAGAAATACCTGCAACCACCCCCCTACCAGTCATGCTCACTAAAGCCAAAAACACAGCCTCCATGGGTCCTGACAACATTCCAGGATGCTTCTTAAGTAGCTTTAAACAGAATATATCAGGGCCACTAGAAACCCTGTTAAACCACAACCTCTGAGCGGGCTTTGTCCCAGAGGAATGGAAGATTTCAATAGTCATCTCTATGCATGGGGGGAGGGGCAAAAACTGACCCAGGGAACTAAAGACCCATAAGCTTGACCAGTCTTATCTTCAAGGCCATGGAGAGAATTATCAGAGACCTGATCAATAATGACATAGAAACTCTCCAAAAACTGGACCAGACCCAATTTAGCTTGTCAAAGGGAGGTCTTGCCTGCTCAATCTGTGGACTTCATCAAGAAAGTCACTGGGGCCATGGATGATGGTAAAATGGTACACGCACTGCTTATCTAGACCTGGCCAAAGATGTTGACACAATCCCCCACTCGGGCATCATAGATAAATTTACTGAGTTAAGCATAAATCTCTGTATCGTCAGATGGCTAGCCAATTGGCTCACTGGCTTGACACGTGTTGTCTGGATATGTGAATTCACTTCCGATAAGAAATCTGTTACTAGTGGTGTCCCACAGGACTTAGTGTTGGGAACACTCCTGTTTGGTACATCTCTGAAGTGAAGGCTGATGTTGGGGTCCTCTGGTTCGCCTAGTTAACTGATGACTGTAAGCTGGGAGCAATCACTTATTCCCCAAATACTGTTGACAGCCTACAAACAGGCCTAAACATTACAAATGACTGGTGCCAAAACCATGGTCTGAGATTAAATGTTAAAAATGCATAATCATACCCTTCAGTAAATCAGATATCCCTATAAATTTTGATGCTGATAACACACCCCTAATAGTAGACCTAGTGGTGAGGGACCTAGGAACACAGATAGATAGTAATCTAAACTTTGACCATCAGGTAGCTTTAGTAGTGAGGAAATCCTTCTGTGTGGCTCAACCTATAAGTAAAGCATGGCATCAAGATCAAAGTAAGTCACAGTGCCATTGTACTTGACCCTCATCAGGCCAATAATTGGGTACAATGCTTCCTTCTCTATGTACCTAACCAGGCATGTACACCAATTGGAGTGGCTCTTGAGGTTTCTCACTGAAAAAATACAAAGAGCAAGACATATGTCTTATGCAGACTGACTGAAGACCCTTTCCCTTTACTCTGTCTCATATTGTTTACTAAGAAGGAACTTATGCCTGACCTACAAGGCATTTTGTAGTCCAGCCCTGATGAAAATTATACATATTTGCAAGAAACATTATACAAGGGGAACGTGTTCCATGAACCAGAACCTTGTTTGCGACTCCAACAGAACTTGCTGGAGAGACAGATTCATATCCCAAAGGCTACCTCATCTATGGAATAAACTTTCCATCTTCCTACAATAAAGTGCGTCCTTCACTCTCTTCAAAAATAATTTGGATAAATGGATGGGGAATCGTAAATTCACTCCTGGGTTACTGCCCATATCCTTTATGGACAAAGGCACTCTGTAAAATGACTCAGGGCTCCAACAACCAAAGACTCACTACCCTGATACTACCTCATCCTATATCTGGGGAATTAAGATATAATATTGTCATATCCTGGGTATTATTGGCTAGGCTTGTAAAGGCCCCTTGTGTCATTAATCTAGTAATTACCTATGAACCTTTATCTCATCATACTTTTATTATCAGAGCCACCATAGTCAAACCCCACTTATTTCACCTTTATAGCAAATTCCAGCTAAAATCACACCTCTTGAATCTCTCCCACACCCACTACTCAAAAACCAGAAAAAGACTACTTTATCCTCCAAAAAGCTCGTTAAAATATTATGTCCTAATTCTATGTGGAGATATACACTATGGTCCAGATCTACTTTCACAACCACAATCCCCTCTCACCTCAAAATGCAATGACACAACCAACAAAGTACTAAATCTTGCCATCCCATTTGGCCTACTTCTTTGCAATATTACTCTTTGCAGTATCTGTATAAAACTCAGAGATTTTCATGCTTGGTTTGCCCAGCACTCTCCTAATTTAATAGCTATAACTGAAACTTGTTTAAAACAAGATATAAAAGATGAAGAAATACTCCCTCTAGGCTATAACATACTAAAAGCAGAAGAGCAGTGGGGGAGTAGCAATAATGTATCAAAATACACTTGATCTATCCCTAAATCACACTACACCCCCTACTGTCCCCAAGGCAGAAATATTGATTTCTTCCTTAAAACTAAATAATTATAAACAACCCTGTCTGATTCCCACCAACATTCCTTCTAGTGACAACATCCCAGTCACAGAATAAAAATACTTAACTGGACCTGGAGACACATTCAGAATCAAACTACATTCCTAGGTGAGTTTAGTATCAACTGATAATCTATTAATCACAATATTCTTAAAAATCCTATAAACCTATACAACTTTTACCAGCTTATCTCAACCCTACCAGGTATAAGCAAGTACTTAATACTTACTTCACAAATCTCTAATTAAAAAGAAACACAAGCCCAAACAGTTTTGAACCCCAGTTAACAAACTCATACTTCCAGGCCAAACCACTCAGCCTACTCCAACTAACCTAAATCAATGTACAGACATTCCTAAACAGTTTAATACTAACTTTTCTCAGGCAGTTACAACTCTCATCAAGGACAAAAAAAAAAAAACTCCATAAACTATTATCCCTAATACTGTTCTAAATGTCATAAACACTTCACCTGATATACCTCCCAAATCTTCAAACCATAGTACATCTTTCACCTTCTCATCAGTCCCTATAAAAAATAATAGAAAACTTCTCAAGATGAAGCCTACCACCCTTGCTCCAGACAAGCCACAAGCAGAGCATCTAAAACTAGCTGATGCTGCCATATTCTACCTAATTTCCATCCTAATTAACTGCTGCATACAAAAGAATTATGTCCCCATAATATGGAAAAAATTCTACATCATACCATGTTACAAAGTGGGAAATTCTAAAGAACTCTCTAATTTCAGACCAATTGCAGTGCTTTCACCACTTGCCAAAATACTAAGATAGATACAAACACAATGTCCGGAAACAAGCAGTGAAATGGCAGAATAACTTCTCCTTTCTTCCTGTAATTTCTGGCGTTCCCTGAGGATCTATTCTTGGCCCACTACTTTTCAGTCTCTACATAAATTATATATATATATACAGCTATACAAAGTATGCCACACTTGATCAGTATGGCGATGGCTCCACACTCATCTGTGTGGAGAAAAACTTAAAAAAAAATCAGGAATCCATAAATTCCATTGAAAACACACTTTATAAATCTAAACTTTTCTTGAATCCTTAATAGTCCAAAGTCATCCTATTTAACCCTAAACAAGTAAGTAATAAACATCTTTTCAATACAAGTTTAACCAATACTACCTAAATCAAGCTGGTAACTTACACAAAACTTTTGGGTGTTACCACAGATGAAAATGGAATGTACAGCATCCACATAATACAATCAATCGAGAAACCCATCAAAATCTCAACTCATTATACAGGATCATACCTCACCTAACAAATTCTTCTTAAAAACAAGTATCCACTACTTTTCTATCTATACTCCTTTATGCTTCTCTCATACTGGTAAATCTTAACATTGCTCAGACTAATCTTCTAAACCAACGATATAATAAAATTGCTAAATTTGCTTCTAATGAACCATACAAATCACACCACTGTCTGCCACTCAAACAGCTCAACTGATAATAGCTGTCACAAACCTTAACAGTTTACCAGCTAGTTACCTGTCACAAACTGTTCTAAAGTCCTAATCAATGCCCAGCCCTTAATATTCTTAGCCCATACCTACTCTCCAGCCAAGTTGCTGTACTGTGACGATGAGCTACTCCAACAAATTACAAAGGTAAACAACCACGTATCTAAACTATGGGACTCACTACCCATCACTATAAAATTAATGAAAAAAGTAATGCCTTCAAACTCCAGCTGAGACAACACCAAAAGGAATCATGACTATGTCCCTGTAAAGCACCAGACTAACCCTTAATAACCAGCATCACTCACCACTCTCTTCCATCTTTATCCAACATCCCACCTCCAACTCTCATCTCTACCTTTTACACTTTTATCTCTATATATGTTTTCGGATTAATATATCTGTATTTATGTTTTTAAATATGGGTATATATAATTTGAGATATGCACATACTTTTAAAGTTGTATGAGATTGATGCATCTTTGTTAATCAAATACTTGTTTTTAACATTTGAGAATTGTTTGATACATGGCTCTGAACATGAATTTAAACTAGAAGATTTTAATTAACTAAGCACTGATGTCATTAAGTAAGAAACAATAATGACTGGTGGATTATGGAACAGCAAAGGTATTTAATAGTCTGATGAAGCATTCGAGAGAATGTGAAAGCGCTTACTGGATGTTTTTATTGTTTTTGTCTTCAGTTAAGTGTGTTTGATAAAAGGCAGCTTCTTATGGTCGTGTTGTGCCTCAAGAAAAAGTTATTTTGATTTTGATTCTGCATTTTGTTTGAGGCACTTTACCCTTAGCGACTGATTCGTTTTTGCCACACTTTTATCTCTGTCCATCCTTCTCTATTTACTCTCACAGGCAACTTTTTCTCTGTCTTATGCCAGTTTCCTACCTGTCCCTACTATCTCACTACCTGATATAGCTTATCTGTTATTTCTAACTTCTTTGTAATAACTCACTAAATAATCACTCCTTTTCTTTCCTCTGCCAGTGCATTTTCCCTCCCATTATAATTCTCCTCAGTACTTTAAAGCTCCCACCCCCAGAGATGGTATCAATCCTTTAACATATGTTCATACTTATCTTAATGTCCTATGCCTGCCGAATTGTATAATTTTGTAATGTGTTTTGAATTTTTATATATGAAAGTTGTGCACTCAGGAGTCTTCTTCATAATGCTCAATGAACACCTTCCTTGCTGTCTGTTCTTCCTATCTCAAATCCTTATTTGTATTACCGTGTTTGAAATTATTAGAAAAAGGTAATACTTCATCAGTTGTACTAATGGAGCTTTTCTCCCTGGGCCACTGCTGAAAAGGGGTATATGTCCATTACCAGCCAGAATTCCCCAGTCAACAACTGCTAATAAAATAAATCAAATAAATCTTTAGCACCATATACCGTCAATGGACCTCATTAGCATGCAATGTTTCAGAATTTTGGGGACTGACAGCACACCGTATCAATGTCTGCTGATCCTTGCTGATTCCATAAATATGTGCCAAAATCCAAAAGCCTTGCAGAGGAACCCAGCTCTATTGGTATAGAGGGATGATGGCCTTACTATGATGCAAGCAGACTGATTTCACTTAAAGTCCCAGGCACCTTTAAGAGCTGGTGGGGGAAGGGATGAATGATAAGGCCATGCCTGCTCATCCCTCTTCCAAGGAGGCATGAGGATGACATGCTGGTATGAGGGGTGGCCATTCTTGAAGCCTCAGTGCAACCCAGAGCCATGACCAGTGGCCAGAGTAGGTGAATGTGCAGTCACAACTTTAGAAGGTGTGTGGACTCACCTAAAGAGATGAGCATGCCTAACAGCTCTCAATGCTCTTCTTAATGAAGATGGCATAGAGGGGATTGGTTCTCCTAGTACTATGTCAAGCCATCCTCTGTGAGCAGCAATGTTGGCTATCAATCCCAATCTTTTTCTATACCCTATATTCAATTCCATCTATTGAGCCTGCCCTTGGGTTTGTGGGGGAGGGGTTACATATTACATACATAAATTATGTTGTATAATGGTAGTATGGTGGTATGGTGGAGAGGAGTGCTGAATAGAGCTGCACTTCAGAAGTCATCACATCCTGCATAACCACCACAGATTGACTATATCTGTAGCTATGTATGTATCTAGATCTATCTAGCGATATATATATATATATATATATATATATATATATATATATATATATATATATATATATACATATATATATATGGGTATGTGTCACTTTACCTAAAACCCATTTCACCTAAACTCATTTCACTGTGACCAAATCACCTAAAGTTCAATTCACCTAAAACTCATTTCACCTAAAACTCATTTCACTGACAAGTAGTACTCTAATGCAATTGAAAGGTATATATCCTTTTTCCCACTGTAATATGATCCTGGTGTTAGAATATATATTAAGGGGGGTGTGGGGGGCACAGGCCCCCACATTGGTGGGGGTGTGGGGGATGTAGCCCCCCCCACCTAGTTGTCTTTTACCAAATAATGTAAAACAAAACCAGACAACATGAAACCAAA
>NC_056737.1:745884636-745974636 GCF_019279795.1 Protopterus annectens | reverse complement strand
AGAACCTATGGTAGGCAGCCTAAACTGCTCCAACAGAGTCTGCCAGTAACAGGCGGAAGTCACTAGTTCAGGTATATGGCCAGGATCAAGGGTTAAACATTTTAAATGTAACCAGTGGGACCATGTAGCATATAGATGTCCATGGAGGCAAGGTGGGGAACAAAAGGTGGGGGAACCAGTAAGTGGGAATGACAGAATGCTACCAGTAAGTTGTCTGAGGACACCAAGGTATCACCTACCACAAGAGGTTATATCCTATCTTACTAGATAGAAAACAGGCCACTGCTAAGAGAGGAACACAGCCTCTGACCTAACCATTGTGAAGCCTGCAATGGTTAAACAGGAGCACTATTTGAATGGGCAGTCTACTCCAGTCAGAGCTTTAGGAGGGACCCCATTTCATATACCTTTGGCTAGGGTTCACCTTGACTGGGAGGGTGGAAAAGGAAGCAAACAAGTGGGTGTGTTTGAGTATATCCCTGATAGGGAATGATTTTGATAATGCAGTACCTTGCATGCATGCAGTTACATGCAGTCAGGCTTGGAGACAAGCATGTGGGTCTAGTAGCCTGGGGGGGATCCAGACAGACCACACACTTGAAGCTAGGACTGGTGAGCTGCTTATTTCAGAGAGGGAGCTACCTTGTAGCAGTGAGACTGAAGGTGAGCCACAGCTGCTAGTGGGTACTGATGTTCCCTTGGACAGAGTGACTGCAAGAGCAGAGGTGAGGAATAGTACCCAGGCTGACAGTGAGACACCTCTGTCAGAGGATGCCATATTTCCTGTGGAAGGGGAGCTGGGAACTGTTACAAAGAAAGAGAGTTGAGACAGGCTCAGCTCTCAGACCCTACATTACAAGGCTTGACAGATGTAGCCAGGGAGGCACCTGATTCTCAAGGGAAAGGGGAATCTGTATACAAAGGGTTACTGTATAGAGAGTGTACCTTGAGGGAGGGCTATAGGATGAGAAAATGCAGAAGTTGGTAGTGCCCAGTGCTTGCCATCTGGCACTTCTAGTCATAGTCCATGACATTCCCTTTACAGGTCATATGGGTTAAAGCATACCAAGAAATGTATTATGCAGAACTTTTACTGGCCTGGATTTCCAGGGATGTAACAGGGTACTGCAGGACCTGTGAGCAGTGCCAAAAAGTAGGCAAGGCAGGAGACAAGGTCAAAGCTTCTTTGATGTCTTTGCCTGTGATTGAGGAGCCATTTTAGAGGGTAGCTATGGATATTGTGGGGACTCTGAGTACCTAAAGTTCCACAGGAAAGAAGTATATCTTAGTATTAGTAGATTATGCTATCAGATATCCTGAGGTGTTGGCTCTGTCCTCCATGAAGGCAGAAAAGGTGGCAAATGAGTTTTAGAGATTTTCAGCAGGGTAGGTTTCCCAAAAGAAATACTGACTGATAGAAGTGTCAATTACACATCAGACTTGCTGGCTTGTCTGTGGGAATGCTGTTTGGTGAAGCGCATAAAGGTCACCCCCTACTACCCCCAGACTAATGGACTGGTGGAGAGGTTAAAATCTACAATAAAGACCATGCTATGGGCATTTTCAGACCAGTTTATGAGGGAGTGAGACAAATCTTTGTCCCATCTGTTGTTGCTTACAGAGAGGTGCCACAGGAATCCACAAGCTTTTCACCCTTTGAGTTGCTGTATGGACATTGGGTTAGGGGACCTCTAGATTTGATATGTCATGAGTGGGAAGGTGAGTGTGGATCCCACAAAGAGTCTGTTGTGGCATATGTCCTAAACCTCAGGACAAGGCACAGGGAACTCATGGGGTTGGCCCAGAAGAACCTGGCAGAAGTCCAACAGCAGAAAAAGGTCTGGTATGACAGGAATACCGAGTTGAGAGTATGCTGTGGGGCAGCAGGTTATGTTTCTCATTCCTGTCAGACACAATAAGCTGCAGACAGCTTGGGAGGGACCCTTCACAGTGACAAGGAAGGTCAGTGATGTTAACTACATGGTAGAACTGCTAGGCAGGCGGCAGGGGAACAAACTGTACCGTGTTAACATGATGAAACTTACCATGATACCTGGAGGCCCTAGTGCTGAGTATTTGCAGTAGGAGGCAGGATGGGTCTGAGGGGGATCCATGACTACAGGAAGCCAGTCAGCAAAATCCCAAGTTACTAAGGTGGAGCCTATGGTTGCAGGCATATGATATGACAGTACAACACTGTACTGGGGTCAGCAATGCCAAGGCAGCTGGGATCTCAAGACAGGGAATGGGATAATGTATTCCCAGATGGGCTCATCCCTCTCAAGCAATGTTTCTCAAGGGTCACTTGAAACACTATCTTGCGTCTTCGAAGTGGGGAAGAAGTGTAATGAAGGGAGATACTGCCAGCACAACTATCTGGAATTTTGTAAATAATTATGTCATTTGTGAATATCAACATGATTTATATAAGATGCTTGTGTTACAATTGTATTAGAACTGTATGTCATATGTATATCAAACTGGTTCATACAGATATGTGTGTTGAAAATGTATTTTATAAATTGTTTGTATTTGAAATGCATCCACAGTGTGCCCTGCTGGAAGGGAACAGAAAATGTACTATTGTAACTGTCTAAATGTATATATTTTAACAGTGGAAACTGGAATACAAGAGGTTAACTTCAGTCCAGCAAATTTTAGGAAATAGCTGAAATTAAATTACTTCATAGGCTACACAATAAAAGATGGTCCCCGGGATTCATGAAGCTTGCACCAGGCGCAGGCGTAGCGTAGGCGGTATAATGCCAAATATGGCCGCTGAGCAATTCAGGTACGATTCAATTCCACGTGCACTACCGGCGTACACCAGAACTGTGCCACCCTCGGCTTAGGTATCCTAATCACCCCATGCACAGTGCCGCACCATACAAATGAAGGTACATAGCGATTCATGAAGTGGTGCAGACGTAGCGTAAGCCCACGGAAATGTAAACCAAAAAACACGGTTTACATTTTTCCAAACAGAACATCAGAGCTATGAAAGCAGACCAGACTCATGTATTACAAAGTTAACATATGCCAATGGCTAAATATACAGCCAATGGCATAAGAAAAGATGCACAACACCTAAAAAACAACATTTCATGTCATGTCCACAGTAACACAAAGTACAACCGCAGGGCATATGTGCGCAAATGGGAACACAAAGAAAATATATACAAATGTCATAAAATCGCAATGTAATACAAATCAGGATTTCACCATAATACTCAATGGTATGCATGGTACACCAATACCAAGCTGCAAGGGTTGCTAAGGGTCTGTGACAGTGTTCAGCACGGTAACTATGAATTAGTAGTCAATGCCATGCAAATGAGGCAGGTAATACTGAATCGCAAACGTCCCGCTGGATTAAGGATGTACCATACGGTGCAGCGCCACAACACCTAGGAGTGGCTCAGAGGTATACATGACATCAGCAGTGGGGTGTGCCACCGTAGCTGTAAGCACATTGGAGCAATGCAAATCTGGACTGGCTGTTGCTAAGCAAAGCCGCAGGACAGGGGTGGGGAGGTAGGTATAGCATCGTTTAGCTGAGAGCACATATGGTGCCCGAAAGCGCATGTGTACGGGGATGAAAACGTGCCTGAAACCCGGTAAGCAGATGCATGTGCCACGCACCATAGCATAAACAGGAAGGTCAGGGGAAGAAAAGAAGGAAATGCTGCAGTAGGGTAATTGGAGTACAACTGAGCAATTAACACCTATTAACTCACAGCGGGCAATCAACAGCAGCTGACAAGTCTGCTCACAGAAACCTGCAAAACAGGATAGGGGAGGTGTCGGATTGCAAAGAAAGGAGAACTGTCATAGCAGAGCAAAGCAAGCCTACAGTAGACTGGCAATAGAACGCATTACGCAAGATAAGCCAGGTCTAGGAAAGTACAAATGAAAGCAGGCTGCTGGATGCATGCCAGAAAATGGTAGGTGAAACGTGAGGAAATGTAAAGGGAAGGGCAAGAGGTAATCCACGGCAGCCAAATGTAATTCAACACCAAAGGCACCACAATAGTAGTTCCTGTAGTAAAACACATAAGATACCCTGTAGCTACGATCGTACATACACACCCTATGACATCATCAGTGTTCACAGCACAATAATATAAAGTGTGAAAGCACCCTACACACACCTGTGTATTCCTAAACACTGCACCATAGGTGTAAACGCACTGGGAACTTTTAAAATGTACATGTTGGGTGCTGCCATAGCTGTGATTCATCACCATGTGTTAGAGACTGACGGTGTTGTAGAGGATGATGCTGACAACCACCGCAGGCCCCGGAGGAGGAGAAGAGTGTTTAGACCAAGGGTAACCTACTGGGGCTACATGATCTGGAGATAGTAGAGCATTACAGGGTGGACAGGGACATCTTACAGCAAATAGTTGAGCTGTGCCAGCCATGCCTGAGATCCAGAAACAACAGAGGGGAACCCATCCCAGTGGACACGAAGGTATGTGTAAGCTTGCAAATACTAGCCACAGGTACCTTTCAAAGGCCAACTGGAGATATAATAGGGATCTCACAGGCATCAGCATCCAGGGTACTACACCAGTTCCTGGATGCCATGTTACCACATGTCAATGAGCATATATACTTCCCCCGAACTCAGGAGAAGTTGGCCAGCAATATGCATCTCTTCCACTATGTGGCACACTACCTGGAGGTACTGGGTGCGATAGACTGCACGCACATACATATCAAGTCACCACCCAGTGAGCATGGTAGGTGCTACATAAACTACAAGGGATTACACTCCATCAACTGCCAGGTCATGTGCAATGCCCAGGGTATTATCATGGATGTGTGTGCTGGCAGCCCTGGAAGCTACCATGACTCCCATATTTGGCATGCCTCATGGCTGTATCAGGTATTTGTCAGGGGGGACATCCCACATGGCCACCTTGTGGGGGATGCTGGCTATGCACTGGAGCCGTGGATGATGACTCCCATCAGAAAAGCACACACACCCATGCAAGAACGCCATAATGAGGCACACGCACAAACCAGAATCATCATAGAGCGTGTGTTCGGGATGCTTAAATCACGGTTCCGGTGCTTGGATACATCTGGTGGAGCCTTGCAGTACTCTCCAGGCACATGTGCCCACATCTTCATAGTATGTGCCATGCTACATAATATGATCCTGCGGAAACAGCTGCAGCAGGGACAAAATGGTGAAGGCCCTCATAGCCCACTGCAATTGCCAAGGCCATCACAGGCACAGAGGGATTCAAACCACGAACACCCTGTGCCAGCCCCAGTAGGCAGACGGAGGTGTGCCCAGTATGCCTATGCCTTGGCAAAGAGGGAACGTATAGCACATACTCTGACAGTGTAGCCCCCCTACGGACTGACACATCTCTCCACCTGCACACACAGTAAAATGGATGGCACACACACACGACCACCTGTAAATTGTAATGTATAGGTGGGCTACTGTGTGAATCCTACATAGGCAGCCCTCAACCATTGTACACACAACAGCTATTGGAACAAGGAATGTCAACACCTGAACAGTACATGCACCTATCAGCATACGTTGGTACTGTGTGTATAGGTTCCTAGGCACATCGTTAGCTACACGCCTGATTGTCAGAGGCCATACACCAATCGAGACAAACAGTATCGGCTGTCACCACAACATCGAGTAACCAACTGTCGCTCAGTGGAACAGAGGCAATTGCGGGATCCAATGTGTGTAATCACTGTTCTCCACACACTCTGCATGTATTCCCTGGTGCGTTAATGAGGGGCTCCACATAATGTAATCATGGATGTCATGTCAAGGCATGGGGTGTACCCATGACAGGTATCTATCACCCCAGCATGCTCCACCTATGGTCGTTTGAAGGTGTAGCATATTATAGTGCGTCGTTTAAATATGACTATACGGATATGTGTGAAACAGGGCTAAGCTTCTCTGAATATCACGCAGATCATGGTCAATGATGTCCAGAACAGGTGAAACCAGCATTATTCACCCCTGTACTAATAGTGCCTGCTCTGAAGGGTAAAACAACAACTGCCAGGAGTAGAACATGCAATCATGTACACGATCACCTAACACTATGGTAGCCAAGATGTACCTAGGCAGGTGTGTAATGTGACAGGTTCAAACACAAACGTGCAGAGTCCAGGAAACAGTATACACCAACAAGTACACAATGAAAGGTGTATTCTGCCTCTCACTCTCTCTGTCAGATATATATATATATATATATATATATATATATATATATATATATATATATATATATATCTATATACACATATATATAATACAGATAGAAAGGGTGATAGATATATGTTGATATATACGGATTCACCGACATCTGCAAATATATAGATAGGTCAATGACATGTACACAACCATGGAGGTACAAATAAATAGGATACCGCCAACTATGGAATGTGTCACATACCGACACGTGTAACCATGAGGCTGAAAGACCGAAAGAACACAGTACTGGAACATTAGAACCGCGAGTAATATTATCACGATATGAAGGGACATTTAGTTACCGCTGCCGGTGTTGCGGTCCACGTAGGTACTGTGCTCAACTGTGTTTGTGATTGCCGTAGTCTGTGTATGTGTGTGTTGAGGGTGCCGTGTGCATTTCTGTGTGACTGTAATGTGTGTGTGTGTGTCTGCATCGTGTGTCTGTTAGTGCCAACTCTGAGGTAGATCATTACGGTAGGTGTGGTTATAGCTAGCCGTAGGCATACTGTTACCACCTGTCCCACATTAGGAGGGACAGCCCCTCCCTGGACAGTTGTGTCCTGACATAAAACATTAAAAAGGGCAAATGTCCGAGATAGTAGGACATTTTTATGTCCCATATATTATGTAATAGTTGCATTAAATAGTTATGCCTGTATGTAAGAAACGTAAATGTTACATGCAATATGATAAGTAGCCAAAGTCCTACAAGAATAAGTATGTATTCAGGATAAAATTATGTGCTATCCTGTGTACTGACCGTGGGTATGTGTCGCCCTGTAAACACCGATGTGTGTCCTGCAAGTGTCCCACTATGGCCATTTGAAAAGGTGGCAACCCATGCCAAAGAGGTTCAGTTACCAACACAACTGCAATGAGTGCAAATATCTGGGACAGAAATACACGGGACAGCTGTCATTTAGTAACATTCCTTTACATATCGCTGTATTTCTGGAGGTATGGAAGTATCAACCTCACCTGCATACTATATAGAAACCAATTAACAACGGCCCAATGTATATGCCCATAACAAAAGTCTACTAACTGATAGGTCTTTAATTAAGGAAGGAGCCCACACACATATATGGAATATGTAGAAATGCAAGCCCCACAAACCTGTATATGCTACTTGCACCCACCGACATCCCCCCCACATGAAACTATAGCAATACAGACTGTAATTACAGCACAAACATCCAGTCACTCAATTACATCTGCAGAAGCGTTAACATACCTTGTGAGAGACACATTTTTAAAGGCGCCATGTGAAATCGTAGCCATTGTATAATGGAACAGATGGCGATGCTACTGGTTTTGTTTGCAATAGTTCCTTATCAGACGGTTGAGATGACAGGTACACTCACATGTAGAACCACATACTCTAGCCATCACACACAATCCACGGGGGACATGAATCCGAAATATCCATGTCTCTACACATAGCAGTTGCAATTACACACAACAAAACACAATACAGGCCGTCTCCCCAAAGGTAGGGCAAATGGGCAATGCCCAAGTGGAGAATTCAATTATACCCCACTGTTGCCGCATAATTGGCAAATGGAGTAGTTGCACAGCTGATGTGCAAGTAATAATTCACTCAGGAACACCAACTGGCGGCAGGAAACCACATGTTACAGGTATCGATGTATATAAGGATGACTTGCTAGACATTCAAACCGTATGCTCACACCATAGAACTGTTTAAACAGTGTAAGAGAGATAATTATGAAAGTTTGGAATGCTAACAAGGTATGTAGAACACTCAGTATGTCAGTGTATGTATAGCCTGTTTTGTATTAATTGAAAGTGTCCGCAATGCATAAAGTGGGAAAAGGTATTATGTAGTAATGTCTTGCTGAGCATAGTAACGCTTGTAAAAATTGTGTGTCCTGCAGTGGGCCACAAGGTAAACATCACAGACACCACAAGGGATGCTACATTAGGGCTTTAAACAGAACATTTCCATACCACCCACCGTCAGTGGTAGGGTATGTCCAACAAGTATGTGCCATAGCAGGGGATAGTATATGTTGATATACTGTCACAGTAGGCATGTGTATGGGCATGTAACAACAATGACATGCCTAAGGTGGTCCTGCTGTGCAAGTATGCTTTGCATTATGGGATAATATGTAAAATATGTGTAATGTACAGTATTGTAGGTAGATATGTCAGATATTCTACACAGCATAACAGGCATATCATGCATACCAAAGGTATCATCTATTGGCATGTACAATATACAATAACAGGATACATATGGCTTGTAGTCACGGGACACTGTAACATCATGATAGCTAATCAAAATGGAAGAGCTACTCAATTAACCATGCACAAAGGACATGTAATAGCTTCACAGGTTCATAGTGGGGTACTATGCAGTCTGGCAAGTCTTTGTGTAAGCCCAACTACAGTGTTTACACCAGCGGCACCTCTCTAGGGTAGTGTCCTGTCTGTGAACAGCAGAGCCATGTGTTACATGTACCTCTGCACAGTACAGCCACTGCAGTGATCCCTGGCGTACATGTGTGTCTCCCGTCCACCAAGTGAGGTATCACATGAACAGTGCTACTGAGTGTCCCTGCATGATGTACATAGGAATCATGATCCAAAGCATGGTGAGTGTCTGGTTTGGGAATGTAACCCTCAAGCACATCCCACTCATCATTGCGTGTGTGCACATATCCATGAGCATGTTGCTCACAGTGGCTTTTGCTTATGTCGCTTATGTGGAGTATATACATGAATATTGTTGTGGACATGGGCCCTGTCTGTTCTGCAGAGGTCACCCCTGAGTATGCAGTATGCAAATGTGTACAGTCGTTGTGTCCATAGTTCTGCCGCATACGTCAACCTTCAGAGCTCAATAATCCTCATGGAGTGTTAATGTTGTGGTATGTAAAGCTGTAGCTGTTCTGTAAGGTGCACCCTAAACGGGGTGTTGTACCCTTGAATGTGTGTATACGTCAGGAGTTCAGAGGTACAATGGGTGCCTATGTTCCAGCTACAAACCCAGTACAGATAAGGGTGGCCACATAGAAGGATATCCACGCCACAGTGGCAATATGGTTATCAAAGGAGTGGGTGCTACATACATGTGTACTACAATCACGTACAATGTGGCATGTATGTAGGGGACTACCACCTATGTGATAGTCAGTGGGTGATTGGTGTAATGCAAAGGGGATGTTCATGCACCTTGTGTCATGCAGCTTGAGGCCATGATATTGATATCAGGTATCCGTCACAGTGACACCCTTATGAAGGGAGTCAGTATCAGCTGGTGGATCAATCATGGTGCTTTGTATGCAGTTGTCTGGAAAGCTAGTCAGGGAAAGTCCCTCTGTGCTAGCCTGTACCTCAGGGAAGCATACACCGAACCTGAGGGGCCCTATGACTGAGGACTGTGGTACGCCAAGTGTAACTGAAATACAGTAGGTACTATGGTATGCTACCCTCATTGTGTGGGTCCTGTCCGTGAGCCACTTTGCATAACATCCTGAGACATAGGGGTCAATGTGCAGGTGGATGTGTATGTTGTCAATACCAGAATGGAGAACGGTGCTGAAAGCCAATGAGAGGACAATGTAGGCTGTGTGGACCCCCTTACCGTCATCAACTACCCTGGTAACTGTATCAAAAGAGTTCACCAGGTGTAGGAGCCATGCCCTGGCCTAACAAGTCCAACCTGGGTGGCATCAAAGGACTGGAGCCCACCAATGTCTCTGTGAATGACTTCCATGATGATGTGCCCCATAGCCTTGCAGAACAGTCCAGTCAGGTGTATAGCGCAATAGTCCCTTTCGTTCATTGTGGAGCCACCTGTGTGGAGTGTGATAACTGTTGCTGTGTGCCATTCAGGGGCCACAATGTCTGATACAAGGCTATTACTGAATCTGGTGGCCAAGTGGGGAGACATGTCATTCAGAGGTTTGTGTAAATCACAGCCTGGGATGTTGGATGGTCACATGGAGTCAGTGTTCCAGGCTTTAGACAGTGCAGGTTACTACTGTGTAGTTGTGACTGCAGGGACACCTCAATGTTCCTGCATGGATTGTGGCCCTGTAGGGAGTGAGAGGGTGTAATGTTAACATTGAACCCATCCGCCAGGATGTTGCCAACATCACTTGGTTCTGTAATGCTCCTGAGTAACTGTCGTATGTCAGAGCAGATGTGGGTATTGCCATTGAATACTGACATACCTCCATAATGCCTTGTGGTACACCCTGGAATGTGTCGCAGTAATGTTTACGTAGCTAGGTTCGGAGTATGTGATGAGGGATCCTGTAGCCCTACTGAGGCTGACCAGTGAGCTACCCCACCCATGGGATTGTACTCCACTTTACAACAGCCTCCACCTTTTGTTGTAAATTATGTCCATGGAACTGGACCCCCAGAGTGGTGTCCATTATCTGGTGGGTACCATCATGGCTCTGTTTGGAATAGCATGATCCATGCAGTCGTGTAAGTGCTAATGAAGTGCACTAGGGTATGTTTCACCATTTTTATGTGCATTGTCCATCTGCACGCGTGTCATGACATTAACTACTGCTGTCATAAGATGTCTGTAGTAGGTGTTGTAGTACTCTTGTCCTGTGTATGCCATGAAGGGTGTGGTGCTGGGATGTGGCTAACAAGGGTGATTAGCATATGTTCAGAATCCACCAATGAGGGGATAACCCCAGGTGTGGAACACCAGTCACATGTTGGTAGTGTCCGTGTCTAGGATATTGTTGGTCTTAGAGGTGGTGTGTATGGGTTGATCCAGCCGAGTGGAGGTTATGAATCCCGGACAGCGTTGGCCTAATGTGTCGGTACATGAGTGGCTATCCCAGTTAAGTGTGGGGTAGTGTCAGTCTCACATTAGTAGTACCCGTCTGAACCCTACTGTCCAGTACACCAAGAAATGAGGTCTGGTAACCATGGGGTATGCTGTTGAATCTGTAGCATGTTGCAATGTGTATAGCAGTTCTGGCCACAGTTAGTAGCACCTCTGATGCATTGTGCTAAGTAACTAGCCAGGATGTTTGTAAAACATAGTAGAATATGGGAACACTTCAGCCGTGGGTTTTCCGGTCCAGGTTACATGACTGAAAGGTGTGGTCTGCGTATGCATGACTGAAAGGTGTGGTCTGCGTATAACCTGTCATTGCAGGTGTGCTCTGCAGAGCCTAGAGGCAGGTCCCGTCACTGCAGAGATATTGAAGTTCTCCATTATAAGGAGTGCCTTGCCTGCGTGCGTCAGAGATGAAGATGTCAAGCATCGAGTCACATGACCCCATGTTTTGCTTGCCTGTTCCCGTTCTGGTGGTGAATGTTATTGGAAACTGTGCAAGACAGGCAGTATAGGAGCAGCAAGAGCCTTACATGTTATCTGTACTCCCAGGGCTGACAGGTGCAGGTCATCTGTGACAAAGCATCGTGTTTTGTTGACCATGTCAGTCAAAGCGGACAGATACCGGATGCCTGTGGAATGACAGCGGAGGCATAGGCAACTGTTGAAGTGAAACAGTCAGTAATTGTATAGTGGTATCAAGTCCGGATTAATGCATAATGCTCCCCAGGGCTTGGCCCATACCTTTAGGGCTACAAGACTGGTGAGCTATTGCATGTCCCTGCACATGTAGTATGTGAAGTTGCTTCTCAGGGCAGTCACACTAACATGGAGAATGACAGTCAAATTGTACCTGGTGAGGTGTGGCATGAGTGCATAGTTTATGTTGCAGAACCAGTTACCCAACAGCTAGATGTAAGCGACTATCACCTTGTGTAGCCTGCTGAGTGGGACATCAGTGTGACCGCCTACAGAGTCACCTATGACTGCTGTGTTGTGTATGTTATAACACCCTATTGGCTGTATGTGATGGGCACACATGAGTCTGTGGGCTATAAGTTATTGTTGTTGTTTTTGGTGATGGGGGCTGCCTTTGGTGCCTACACAGAGTATGGAGAGATACTGCACAAGTTGTACGTATGTGTGGCCTGTGGAGGTGGAGATCTTGTGAGACTATGTGATGAGTGGGGTGTGTTGCAAATGTTACACATCCCCACATGACTGTCAGGTTCAGTCAGGGTTGGTGACAGCATTACCCCTGGCATGGCTGCATATGTGCATCTCCCACAGGCTGTAGTGTCGTATGTTGGGAGGTGAGCATTGACTGTGTACATGAGACAATTGCTCTATTGCCACATGTACGCCATATTCATCATATAGACAGGCAATAGCACGGATACATGACAGTTGGACAAGCCTGTATATTCAACCATGTCTCACAAGATATGTGAGTTACGTGTGTACAACAGCTGTTGTACTGTAAGCAAGCTGGAAATGTAAGGACAGACAGTGTACTTGTGAGGAATGGTTTGAAATGGGTGCTATATTAATTAGTAGCTCATGAAGTGCTCACAAGTTCTGAACAAGTGCTGAGCATGAAAATGCAATACAGATAGGGTGTTGGATAATATCAACCCACTGCAACCCACAAGTGGAGCCAACAGTCATAATTGGAGGCACTGCACTATTACCCTGCTGAGTATGGTCTGCAAGTCTATGAACCTTTATCAACGTAGATGTTAGCAGTACAGAAGTAGATGACAGTACGGATGATTTCACACTGCATAGCATACCGGTGACAGGTCATAGGACATCATCACCCATACCATGTTCCAGCTGCACTGAGTATACTAGATGTACCTTTGTATGTCACAGGAGTGTTCTACCAGTGGCCTGTTGACATAATCAACACTACAAAAGGTGTCAGAGTGACATGTGCATATCACACAATGGCAGCTACAGTAAAACAGGGTTAATGTGTTGTACTCCCCCCTCATTGTAGCCCATACCGCACAGACAAGTGTGAGGCATCTGTGTATGTAAGGATGTGAATGGCCATGACCTATGAGCAATAGCTGTCTCAGTGTTGGGAACAACATACAGAATGGGCTTTCTGGGTGAGGTGTGTGACATATGTGCACAATCTGACAGATTATATCAGCATTATCACCGCTAGGTGAATATCCCTGTACCCATTAACTACCACCTAGGCTGTGGTCAGCATTATGGACACTGTGTAAGGGATGGTGCTGTGCAGTTCACCTCCCTGAGTTGGTGACATCTCCAGGCCACTTAGGTAGTCATACGAGGCACCCATGTCATGACAGGGTGCCATCCATGAGCATGGAGATCATTGGACAGGCATACTCAGAACTTGGGTGACCAATATTGGATCACATATCACCTTTAAGGGGTATTGGCCATGCGTGGATGGGCAATACCAGCCTTCACAATCCTCACCTCCACTATGCAGCATGCTGGCTACCTTGCATAAAGACATGTGCTACACTATGATGTTGGACATGCTACACGTACATATCCTGATCTGAAAGACATACGTCATGGACAGCCACTAGGATTGCCACATGCTGGACAGATCCCTGTGCCATACATGTGACATACTCTCGCCATACCATACAACCCTGTCCATCAAAGCTGCACATGTCATCTCTGTCATACATGGTGTGATGACCGCATGGTAGATGTATTATCAACTGTCTGGATCAGTAATGTGGCACTGATGCACCTTGCGGTGGCAAAATAGCTGTCAGATACAGCTAGGAAACCTTGCCCGTACATGCTATAGTTGATAACCATCCCTGCGAATGACGTCCGACTAGCCATTGTCCCATATCTATCACATGTGCAACACAGGTGATCCGTGGCAGGATGTTGAACTGCTGTACAGTGCCGTGTAGATGTATATGGCAAAACACATGCATGTAAAGGTTTTCATACGTATGTGTGCATTGTCACTGCTCAAGTCCATTAAGGCAGTGTATGTGTTAATATGTGACATATACACAGCATCAAGGTCAACAGCATTACTGTGGACACATCCATGCATGTGCTGATAGGTAAGAACACCAGTGCAGGCAAACAGACGTGCCCACATCAAGACAGCATTCACATGGAGTATGAACAATGCAATGAGGTGACACACATATATGGTGATGATATCCAATGCATAACGGGTGTTACATGTGTGTGACACAAACATGTCAGTCGTGTCAGTGTCATGATGATTTGCAAAGATAACTGTGCAGATGTACTAGATTTACTACAAATGTATGTGCAGCAGTATCTCTGTACATCTCTGTGATACCGTGACCTGTCACCATCATTATGTCTTACAGATAATGCCTTGTTCACGCCTGCCAGCGTACAGCCACCAGGAGGATGATGTCCTCATCCTGTAACTCCATGAGAACTATGAGGTATTGTTCAGCCATGTGCCACAGCATGCCCAGCTGCATGACGACCTTTGGCAGGATCTTCGCAGAAGGGTTAATGATGTAGGTGGCCATAATTGCACCTACCAGCACATGCGCAGACACTGCACGGACTTGATACGACATGCAAAACAGTGTGCCACTGCAATTGCCAGGGAACAAGGTGGAATAGGTGGTGGGTCACTAACCCAGCCCCCACTCACACACACCGAGGAGCTACTGGCTAGTCTGGGGACACCCTCAGAACAGCATCCACAAACACTAGCTGCCATCATGGAGGTGGGTGTCTCCCAACCAATGAGCCTGGATTTGCCTGGTAAGTCAGTTCTGCACATATGACTATTATATTCCATTTAGTTGCATGTGTCACTGTACATTATGTAATGCAACATCATATGCAAGGTATGTTTACACACATGCTGCATACTACAGTATGCTACACTGTGTATGCACACATGTGCATACTATATGCTATTGTACAGGCAAATGTGTTAACATGCACAGTGCACCCTGTGGCTGTCATACAGTCATGGATAATTTTCAAACTGCTGTGTCACCCCTATACAGGTACCTCTGGCATGCCGCACAGACATCAGTCCATTGTAGGTGAGACTGTCATCAGTATCAGGCATGTTAAAGCATAGATCTATTCACCATGTGGCCAGTTAACACTTGTACACTTGATGTTTGGTCGAGTCACGACATACAGGTCGCATCTCCCATCATTCACACTGGCTACCCATGTGCAATTTATACAAATGAAATGAAACACCGACATGAAACCACAGTATCTGTCATTGCTACATGTGTGGACAGCTGTGCATACAATGGTGGTGGTGTTGTACAATGTAGGCATATGTACTATACATTAGAACAACACATGTGTGGTACGCAAACAGTACCACACAGTAAGCTGTGATATGGATAGCCCACAGGAGTCACCATTGTGTTATATGCCCCTGCAATGGGTGCACACATTGTAATGTGCCATCTGACTTGTCCCAGACACGTAGTGTTCTGGCTGCAATATTGTCACACTATCCCATAACACATACCCCACATACCAAACATACAACCCGTTGTCTGCATAGCCCTGTGGATGGTGACATATCTGACATCTATGGGTGTATGTCATATGGGACAACACAGACATGTGAGATAGATGGCCATCACAAACATTTGGCCAACACATGTTCACACATGGCCATGGGGGATGGCCAGAGACATGTAGACACACAGTAGATGTGATGTGTATACACCCTGTTGCACATTGTCCACACATGGTCCAATTATAGCCTTAGTTGACTGATTATACAGTTGATGTGGTACATTGGACATCCTAAAAGCCTGTGCACAGCTAGTGGAGGTGCCACTTAAGTCTACCATATAAGATGTGTCATGACAGTAGTCACCTGTACAGCTTCCATAGACATTGACACCACATCAGGCCACAGATACTGTACATTTCCCTTGCTGCTGTAGGACATCACCATTAGCTGTGCACCTCGTGTGTGTGGTACATCAATGTCATGTGGGACATGGTGAATTGACAGGTCTGCCATGTGTGGACATGGTTGCCAGGCAGCTAAGACTCTGTAGTAGTTGTGCAGGGGTGTCATCTGTAGGTCTTCCAGTGACCTGTCACATGACACAGCATGGTTTGGTGTGTATACACCTCAGCATCGTGGGTCACGATCCACAGTTATGTCATGGGTATGCATGCAGTTATGGCTATGCAATGTGTGCATATTATGCACTGTATAGCAATATAGATGCCTCATGATGCCATGCAATGGCACAGTGTCTGTACTTCACACTGTATAGCAATGTAGACGGCTCACACTACCCTTCCATGCTCAAGCACATTTGCTAAATATGCATTCTATCTGTAGGGCATACAGACAACACTGCAATGTGATGCCCATTACAATGCTGTACATGTGTCAGGATACCATTGTGTCAGACATGTATGCATGTTAATGCACACTTCAGCAGATTACATGTCAAGGTCACTTCAGCCATGTGTACTGTTAACCTGTTCTGGTCCACATGGTGTATCACGGGGATGCATGCTTACTACCATGATTGTGTGAACTGCATGGCTACTGATATGACACTTGCTTGCTGTTGTGTGCAACCCAGGGAGGTATGCTAACTAACACTATTAATGTCTGAGCTGCATGCCGTCTGCTGTATCACATGCATGCTGCATGCCGTCTGTCAAATCACATGCATGATGTGTCTGTGTGTCTGTATCTGTGTGTCTGTGCCTGTGTGTGTGTGTGTGTGTGTGTGTGTGTGTGTGTGTGTGTGTGTGTGGGTGTGTGGGTGTGTGGGTGTGTGTGTGTGTGTGTGTTTCCAGCTGCCTGGGGACAGAGAAATGCTTTTAGATGGCTCACTCCACATACATTCCCTATCGGCGTCTTTGCCTTTGCGGATGATGTCATCCACCTAGAAGTATGCCTCTGGGAGTGCTGTGTTCAGTAATCTCGGTAGCGCATTCTGTCACTGCGTAATGCTGTAGTGTGATAAGGTAGTTAGGTGTATGTTCAACTCCCAGCCCTGCCAAGTGTGTGCATGTGTGTGTGTGTGTGTGTGTGTGTGTGTGTGTGTGTGTGTGTGTGTGTGTGTGTGTGTGTGTGTTTCCAGTTGCCTGGGGACAGAATAATGCTTTTAGACGGCTCACTCCACATACATTCCCCATCAGCGACTTTGCCTTTGCGGATGATGTCATTCACCTAGAAGTATGCCTCTGGGAGTGCTGTGTTCCAGTAATCTCGGTAGCACATTCTGTAACTGCATAATGCTGTAGTGTGATAAGGTAGTTAGGTGTATGTTCGACTCCCAGCCCTGCTAAGTGTGTGCCTGTGTGTGTGTGTTTCCAGCTGCCTGGGGACAGAGTAATTCTTTTAGACGGCTCACTCTACATACATTCCCTATCGGCATCTTTGCCTTTGCAGATGATGTTATCCACCTAGATGTATGCCTTTGGGAGTGCGGTGATGCCGGAACTTGGTAGCGCATTCTGTTACTGCATAATGCTGTAGTGTGGCAGACTAGACAGGTAGGTGCTCAATTCCAGGGCATGGCAGGTGTGTGTGTTTGGTAGTTAAACTGTATGTGTTGGTATCTGTGGGTGGCTAGCTGCGGGATGTGTTCAGTTTGTTTTGTTGCTGACCTATATAGTGTCCACAGCCCACATATTCTGCCAAGACACTGGGTTGTCAACACATACATTCACCAATAGGTCTGGTGAGTAACTGTCAGCAGCCCTACTCTTACCCTTGATACGGTCTGACCTGTGTGATGCAACATAACACACGTGCCTTGATAGTAACAACACTACATGATGCAGGTGGCACATGTAGTTTCCTTTTCATTCCTGTCTAATGCATTGCTGTCATATGGTCCGCTGTTGTGATATAAATGCCATATCTACATATGTGTGTACATGTATATGTGTGTATGTGTATATATATATATATATATATATATATATATATATATATATATATATATATATATATATATATGTCCATGTATATAGGTATACAAATAATATATATGATATATGTAGATGTAGAGGTGGACATAGATGTGAACATATGTCTGGGGACATCAGCACTATTGAATGTTTGTGCCGGATGATCTGTATGTGATAACCAGGGATCTATGTATATCTGCCATGGTGTGGTGGTAATGCACATCGTCTGTAGTGTGCAGGGCCATGGGTTGTAGTCATGTAGACACCGGTTATTTTGTTGCTGGGAAGACCATGGGACATTGAATATGGTGATGGTAAGGCACCTGTTGCCAGTTGTGTATGATCTGAGCGACACTGAGCAGTGGTTATTAATTTGGAGGTTCAGTATGGGTCATATAACTATTCATTAGAAGACTATACTATGCTGATGAGGTTGACTATGGTGTATCACATTTATCACCAGGATGTGCTGCTGGTCCCTGGAGTGTATGTGTGTAGTCAGCCGGGTGCAGGTCTCGAATATAGTTGACACCTAAGCTAGGGGTGTGTCTATACCTGCCTGGTGACATTGGGAGGGATGACAGCAGTGGTGGGGGAGTTAGGGTGTACAGGCTGCACAAATAG
Source organism: Protopterus annectens (assembly GCF_019279795.1). Classification (NCBI taxonomy): domain Eukaryota; kingdom Metazoa; phylum Chordata; order Ceratodontiformes; family Protopteridae; genus Protopterus; species Protopterus annectens. Next base: position 745,955,995 of record NC_056737.1, on the reverse strand, counting down.
GTTGATCAGCACAATCAGCAGATGACATGGCCAGCCCGCACATGAACAGTACGTTAATGCGAGCAAGCAGCATACACACAGGTTTTGTCCACACTCTACACCACCGGTGTATACCTGCAGGGACATTTCACGACACAGTCCAACCAAATGACACAGGCTGCAGCAGGCAACATATACCAACATGTGCAGGAAGCTGGGGCAGTGAGGATGTGTATGCTGCCGAACAACCCTTACTGGGGTGACATAAGACTTTATAGACAGAGGGTGACTTACCAGGGGCTACATGGGCTGGGGATGTTGGAGCACTATGGGGTGGACAGAGACCTCCTACAGCAGCTTGTTGACCTGTGCCTGACACATCAAACAGGCCGATGGAAATGCATCACAGTGGATACCATGGGATGTGTTGCCCTAGGTATAGTAGCCACAGCTACCTCACACAGCACAACTGGGATATCATGGGTATCTCACAGGCATCTGCATCCAGAGTATTGCACCAGTTCACAGATGTCATGTCAACACATGCTAGTGAGCACGTACATGTCCTCAACACATGTGATTAGTGGACCAGCAATATGCATCTGTTCAACCACATGGATGACTACCCTGGGGTACTGGGTGCTATAGCCTGCACACGTAGCACCACCCGGGGAGCAGGGTAGGGCCTACAGTCAGTGCAGGGGCATACCCTCCAACAGCTACGCCATATGTGATGGCCAGGGCATGAGATTGAATGTGTGTGCTGTCTGCCTTGGAAGCTATGATGTGTCTGATATATGGCTTCTGACACAGCTGTAGCACACCAATGCCTATATGGACATCCCCTACAGTCTTCTAGTGGGGGATGCTAGGTAAACACTTGTGTAGTGGTTGATGACACCCATCAGCAATGCACATACACACCTGAACACTCACACCATACTGAGGCGGATGCACAGGCAAGACATATACTTGTGTATGTGTTTGGGATGCTCGGTTCACAGTTCTGGTATCCGGACACATCCGTTGGAGCTCTGCAGTATTCACAAGCTACATGCATACAAGTTGTTATGGTATTTGCTATACTACACAATGTTATCCTGCAGTAACAGTTGCAGCAGGAACAGCATGGGGTAGGGCCACACAGCCCAACACCACTGCCAAGGCCTGTACAGGCACAGTGTGACTTGGTGAAGGAACTACCTGAGTAGGGCACAGTCGGTGAAAGCCCGTGCACAGTATGACCTGCCCTTGGCAAAGAGGCAACACAAGGCATATGCACTGATACAGTAGGTCCCCACGGATTTCCCCTCTCTGACCTGCACACAGTACAATGGATGCCAAACATGACAGTACCTGTGCTCGGCCAGGTATAGGAGGTGCACTGTGTGCATCTGACATAGTTAGCACTCCAGCACCATCCTCATGTCTGGAACACACCCAAGGTATGTCTATTGACCTAACAAGTGGCAGTTGTATTAGAATGTGTACTTACCCATTGCTATGGTATGTATGTGAGCATACAACTGACTGTGGTGGCCAAATGTTAGGGCAGCAGACAGTACACATCCATAGTGGCACCATGACCTCTGTAGCACATATGAGGGTCACAGTGGTAGCCTGTAGTACACAGGGTGTCCTAACCCACTGCAGATTATGGGCTGACCATCATGTGTGTCCATAAAGCCCAGACACGTTCCATGCAGCTGGACAGATATGGACCAATATAGACAAATGATATATGATGGCCTATGGATATGCCCAATGACTGACCCCAACCCCCTATGACACACACAGATGACAGCAGGCCAGGCAGTTTGATGTAGGTTGTGTAAGCTAGGACGTCCAACACCACTGTGCTGGTAATTAAAGCTGGGAACTGACATACCCTGGTATCCCTCCAACCAGCAATTTAGGTAAGTCCACACACTGACATGGAGTACCCAGCATACCAGTACAGTAGCGGCAGATGTGTACAACTGTTGGCTGTGCCCTCCATCACACCTACACATGTGAGAGTCATGTGCACCACCCACGGTGCTGTGTAGGACTGTGGTTGTGGCTGCTTGTCCCCCATGCTATGCAGTCATGTAGCAACTGTCAATGCCACATGACCATTAGCTACCCTGCAGACACAGCATGGCACCTGTTTGTGTAGAACGGAGGAGTCAGCAACACAGTACTAACTATCTGGACATGTGACACATGCAATAGAGTTGACCATACTTTGCATGCTCATACACATGACGGTATGACAGTATTGTCGGTTGACAACATGCGTAACAGTCATACTGGGCATGCTCACACAATGAAACACAGGACGGCCAAGCATGCACACACCAGTTGTCCGGACATATCTGCCAGTACATTGCTATACTGTTGGATGTCTGTGCTGTATGGTGTTTGTGGTCTATTGTCTGTACATATGCCATGGTCTATTTTTAATTCACATGAGCTATGTGCGCAGGGTACTTCTACCATCATGTGTATGGGGCGGTTCTTTGTTTGCGGACAGGCCGACGCCTTTGGATACAAACCGGGTAAGGCACAGTCCAGCAGGTGGGAGCTGTTGTGCGTGGGTTTCCACAGTGTTAAGCACTGCTGACCTCTGGTCACAGCACCTTATACACGTTTAGACTCTACATTTCTTTGACAGTGCACTACTGTCATACTGGTAGACAAACACGCTTACAGCCGCTCGCTCTCTGACATTTCCGCTTACATTTGTCACTCACGCTGGGTGTGTGCGATCCCTTGTGATGCGTATTACATCGGACTACATGACTACAGTATCGGGTATGTGTAACCATTTTGCGATGGCAGCCATTCGACTGTACAGACTCGGCGTTCTGTCCAGTGATGTAATCATATTATATGCGTGTTCCTCATACGATCTGCTCCCATCTGCCTGATACATGGGAACCGATACTCTGCAATGCTGACTTGTGACTTGAGTTTGTTAACGCAGCTGTCTGCCGAGTCATGCTACCACATACCTACTGCACGTTGACCACCTTTCAGATTTCATGACGGGAGACTGTAGGAGTGACACCTTTCCCACTTTGCATGGGACAGTCCCTCATCACACATATCACACGTGACAATACCAGAACTCTCCACCAATCGGGGACACATTTCTACAAAATCAGGGACAGGTCAAGAAAAACAGGGACACTTTTACAAAAGTAGTGCTATTAACTTGACACATTGACAGAATCAGAGCATATGACTTAATACACATATTCTGAAGTAACAGTTATTTATAACTCTTACTTATTGTCATTAGTCAGTAAGTAATTCACCACCTTTCCTTCAACAGCCACTAATTTTAGGAGGGATTAAGAAGGACACAGTTAGACTTTCAGTGAAACTCAGGGACATACCTGACATTCAGGGACTATTGAGTGGTATGGACAATACTCTAGCCATTGCAACTGCCCTGATTAGGGGACCTTCTCATGTTGTAGGTGTTTGTGCTGGTTGCTTGTTACAGGTCTTGTATACCTGACACGTCGATATGTCATATGTAGTAGCATAAGCAACTATACTGCTGCTAGACTACGCTTTGATTTGTTCTGATATGTATATTTCTGTACTATGCATGGCTGTAGGTATGTTCTGCCCTGGTACATCTGACAGTTCTACAGAGCAGGTTCCACTTTGGCCATTCAGACTGGTGGCGGCCCTATAGACCCTATATGTAGAGCTATCACATGTGTCAAGGCAACACATACCCACAGCATACCTCTCAACTGTCCCTGATTTTGACTCAAATTTTAACTCTGTCCCTCCTAATCCCTCCTAAAACTAGTGACTTTTGGAGGAAAGGTGGTGAATTACACTTAATGAATAATGACAATAATTAAGAGTTACAAACTTCTTTTACTTCAGAAAATGTGTATTAATTCATATGCTCTGATTCTGTCAATGTTTCAAGTTAATAGCACTAATATTTTAAAAGTGTCCCTGATTGTCCTTGATTTTTTTTGACTTGTCCCTGATTCTGTTGAAATTTGTCCCCAATTGGTTGAGAGGTCTGACCCACAGCCAGTAGTAAACGGATGACTTCCACGGTTTGCATACGTTAAGGTTATTCATGTAGCATTATAATTGATAATACTGTTTCCTATTACATGTAGCTGTTACTGATACAACAAATTGATGTCTGATACCACTACATACACTATATAGCCTCCATTCCCAAACTCACAGGCCATGTGCCATAACTGACATTTTGCAAGACACAACTGCCCTGACGGGTGTGTCCCTCGCAGGCATATGGGTGTTGAACCTCTTCTATTATGCTATCATCTACCTGAGGTGGTCAGCAACTTATGTACTTTCCGTCAGTAGCAGAACTCACGTACCAATGGGTGTGAATGAACACTGTATCAGGAACAATGCATAACACCCTGTGGGACACATTTAGATGATTGGTTCTATTAACCAGATGCATTCACAGTCACAGAGCATATGTATTCATTCATGTTTGTCGAGGTACATGCTGCTTATGACTCCTACATGTTGTCATCTGTCATTACCTGTATTCCGCCACCTGTTCACCTAATATCACTAGTTCTGGCAGTGTTTAGTTGGACTTTGTTACATTCTGATACATAACTATGGACATCCATGCTAATCGGGTACACGGCACTGTGTAGGTCTCTATGTATTCCCCAATGGTTTACAAACTATCCGGTAGATGTGCTCTTCAGGTTTGGGAGGTGTAGGCATATGGTATTCCCACATAGGAATATTAATGACTTCCATTGGGTGGGCCTACTACATCTCTGCCAACCAGCACCTGCACACTTAAGCCCATTAATGCATACCCATGGTCCACCTACCTGGCACCCATCTACAGCAGTTGTGACAAATACTTACTGCGAGTGCAGCTGGGGTATGAGCACACCCCTACACATTGCCCACTCTCCCCATCTTGGGACACATGTCGTACATTTTGTCAACCCATGTATTATCACACTTGCACAACCTACTGTTCCATGTACACCTACATCCTGCTTGTATTAATGTCAGCAGATTCACACGTACCCTGAATTTTTGGGGTCCCTCAAGGGACACCGTTATCCATGTTTAAAGTGTAGACCTTGCAGAACTCTCCCACTGGTCCTTTTCTACCCGTGTTTTGGACAGCGGCAATGTATTGATCTGTATTGCCTGTCTGTATGTCTGTCCGGCCTAGCTGGGCGATGTGGGGGGTACAACATTTCCTTATTGGACCTCCCAGTCACATATGCCCGGGCTGTAAATATGTTACCCCTAATTGCTGTGAAGTAACCTATTTATGTACATGTGTATATCTACACTGACATATATCGTTTGTTTTGTGTGTATGTGTATATATCACTACCTGTTGTTTGTGTATATATATCTATCTATATATATCCGTAGTATATATATATATATATATATATATATATATATATATATATATCCGTATGGATATATATATGTGCATGTAAATTAATATAGCTATATGTATATATACATATTTATCTTTATATATACATCTGTGTGTCCGTTAACCTATACATTTCCTGAACATGGACACTTACACATGCGTATTGGTTTTATCCCTGCTTCAACAGCATACTATTGCCTTAGTCATTCTGACACCGACACTTCACTCCGGTGAACTTGTGCTCAGTATATTGCATGTTATGCAGCGGACAGATGAGGCACGTTTTTCATGTCTGGTGTGCCGCTGCTAACTGGAATGTGATAGTGTCATTCGACCTATTACTCGTATGCGCAGCCTATTTTTCCTGCTACTTTGTTTGTTTCTGTGCACATTCATGTTATTACTGTTGATAGGATGTGTGTTTGTGTTACTGTGACTGTACGTCAACAAATTGTTGTCTTCATGTAGTATTGTATAGTGTATAGTGGTTCCACTACATAATGCAGGTTGGGGGGTGGTTTTCACGTTTCCCTTCCCATTTGACTATTTCATTCATTTATACATACAATGAATATTATTCTGGACATCTGTTATAAATTCACTACAGGTATGCAATAGTCCTGTCAACAGATGTGACAGTTGTTTGGTGTACTTCTGTGTACGGACCTCTCTGATACTTGGGGACTTGTGTCTACAGTGACAGGGACAAGGCTATGACAACTCAGGGACAATCACGGACACTTCTACCATATTAGTACTATTAACTTGGAACGTGTTGACAGATTCGTAATACTACTAATTTTCTGCAGTTAAATGAGTCTATTACTCTTCATTGTTGTAAGTAGTCATTCTCATTCAACACCTTTCCCCCAAAGGTCACTGACTTTGTGAGTGTTTAAGGGTCTGGCCAGTTATTGTGCAAATGCTCTGACCATTGGTATCATTTACATTGTCATATGTACAGGTTGGGATGTATTCTGGGGACTAGGGTTGGCACCTTTTCAAATGGCCAAGATGGGACATTTTCGGAACACACATCAGATTTTACAAGCCGACACATACCCACAGTCAGTACAACAGATAGAACTTTACTTATTTGCCTACATAAAAGCCTATTGTTGTAGCAGTTTAGTTGCTTATTCTATTTCTTGTAAGATTTAGGTATTGTAGATACTGCAATAATTATTTTCTGCAACTATTACATAACATATGGGACATGATTATGTCCTACAATCCCAGGACATTTGCCATTTGTAATGTATTTTGTCAGGACACAACTGTCCAAAGAGGGACTGTCCCTCGCAAAGTGGTACAGATGGTAACCCTACTGTGGACACCAGACTGTTTGGGCCAACACATAGCCACAGTCAGTGCAGGTTTAGAACATTCATTTGTTTCCTAGCTGTGAGCCTTATACCTTTGGCACTTTTCTTGTTTGCCTGTTTCTTGTACGAATTACATTTATTCTGTCCTGATGTGACCGCTTTAGGCAACTGTTACATGCAGTATGGTACATAGTTATTTCCTACGATCACAGGACATTTGGCATTGTATCATTGTTGGTCAGGTCACACCTACACACAGATTAATTGTCCCTCACAGTGGATCAGAGGTATCCTGTTTACGTCAGAGCCTTCATCACCCTTATACCATGTGCCACTATGTGAATGTGTGCAATATATTCTCTTGTTTATTTGTGTCAGTTACACGTGTGTCACGGGAAGGTGTTTGATCCTGGGTAGTAGGTTCTGCGTGACCATCTAGGGCTGGACAGTGTCGTGCACCACTACTGCACATTCAGACTTGTGTCCAGATATCTACTTGACTGGACTTCGTGTCTTCCATTCTAATGTTTACACAGGTTACTTATCCCATGAGGGATATCCCAAAAATTGAACAAGACTAAAACAAGACAAATACCGAACATTCTTCTGGCATTATGAAAATGTGTTGGGGGTTTTACATGCAAGGGATACATAGTGTGCAATCCTGAAACTGCCTAGGGTGACATTACCTAATACATATGCGTAGTGGTCACTATGTGTGGATGTAGCTGCACCAAACCAGTAGGCCAAGTATGGCTGGATTTGGTGGATGTTCAGGTAATGGAGCAGGTTGTGTGATGTGGAGGGGATGCTGGGTAGTCCATTATGCATCCAGGTGTGTTGCATTTGATATGGCCAGTTCCATCAGGACCAATCTGTGGGTATGTGCCGGTGACATGTCTATACATTTGTATCGCACATTTTAATATTCATATGTTTGTGGGATTGTGTTCTACAGTATGGCCTGTCTGGTTGTATTGCAGATGTTTATACATGTTTTTGTGTTTCTTTCTGCTTCACCCGCTGCTCCCTCACACACCTCCGGTTCACCTATTCTGCATACGACACAGTATCCCCTTGGAGGATTGTACCATTGCCCATCCTCCCCACACACATATTCCTCACACCCCATACATCACTGCTTTGGTTGTTGGCCCATGACATGGCCAGAGTAACAAATTGAATACCCTACATATGTCAGGTACCTGTATTGTTGTGTGGACTACCCTGCCATGTTTGCTTTCCACATGCTATACCTCACACACATAGGTACACACCCATACTTAACTTTCATTACATGGTTGGTATACCCGGGTAATACCCGTTCAACTGTGACACATCCTGACAAGTTCGGATTGTACCGCTGATGTCCGGATTTTGGCAGACTGTTCTAATCATTGGTAGGATGCCACCTTTTCCTATGTCCAGGATGGGATATATTCCGGACACATATCCGAATGTACTTGACAGCACGTACCCACAGTCGACGGTACGGATAATACTGTTCTTTTCAGCTTACATGTTGCGTTATTGTTGTAGCAGTTTATATGCTCCTTCTGTTTCGTTTACATGCTTATTCTATTTCCTGTCACATTTGGTATGTGAAATACGGACATACCTTTTGTATGTGACTATTACATGCCTTGTGGGATATGATTCGGTCATACGGTCGCTAGATATCTACATTTATCTTGTATTTTGTTATGGACACATCTGCCCAGCTGTGTACTCTCCCTCACATTATGGGTCAGCTGGTGACCCTAACCATTGGGCTGGACGTACCTACTGGCAGCGCGCTAACATATGATGCGTTTCACTTCCACTTGGTATAGCTAGCTACACTGTGTTGGACTATGGGCATACGGTTTTCCATGTCATTTGTTCGCGGGATAGGGACCCGTTATTCCCTACCGTGCATTTGTGTTTGCTTCTTCATTTTGTGTTTGCAGGAACTATCTTGCATTCTTTGCATACGTTTCAGTATCCACAGACACTGACAGATGTGATTACTATCTTGTAAGTTGTTATATGCAAGCATTTTAGGTTGCACATCAACAGCTGGCATTTCCACGCCTCTGTGCGGTACTTCGACATGCCCTATGCACTTGCGCTCCTTTTCTATGTATGTGGCTGTGGCGGCAGCATGCCTTCATTAATATGCATTTGGTGCTTCTGAGCCATCTTCATGCCGCACTGTCGGCGCAAGCCTACCACCGGCCTTGCGCCGAGCTTCATGAATCCCGGGGGGGGGGGTATCTTTCAGTTTTCAATGCAGGCAGGGGCACAGTGTCTGTGCTAGGAAACTTTCTGTATTGTCTTTAGGGTGAATTAATTACTAGTTTTGAAAGCATGAAAGAAAGCAATTGTTTTACGACTTCCAGTATCTGCCAGAGATCTGTGGAGAAACCTTTGTCTGTATATTTTTACAGGTAGATGCTAAATGCTACCAGCTGCCATCAATGGTTGTTTTGGGCCTGGGAACTAAAAGTCAGATGACAAGAAATGATGTCATTCTACAAGCTATGATGACCCCTCAACATCACTAGTGTTTTGAAATTGAGACAAGCTCGTCTATAACACAGTTTAGCAGAACATGACATCTATTGTTTTATTCACTTTTGAATCCATAAGATTTTATAATATGATATATGGAATGTTATACATTGGCAACTCAGATAAGAAATGTTTTACAATGCCAGTTAGTAACTCTAGGTTTTAAATTGGAGTTTTGATTTCACCCCTGATGATTAAAAGGGGTTACTGCACTTATTTGTATTATAAAACTATAAAAATATTTTACAGAATTGTTTTATGACATATTTTAATAGTTTGTATTCAATTTCAAGTTCATTATGCTATTCAGTCACCAAGATATTTTTAGAAAATGAATTATTTTTAGAAAATGAATTATTTTTAATGATAATAAGAATGTATTTTAGAATTTCCTTATATGGTGATTTTCCTGTTGGGAAAGGTTCACAGGAAGTCATATGATGAGTCTGGAAGTATTTAATGTGAATGAACTTCCAGCAATGTTGTTTGCCTTGAGAAAGCTCGCATGTGGTCGAGTGAAAGCGCTTGGATGATATTGTGGATTTTTACTTTGCCTTGTTACATTAAAGGATCTTGTTGGAGACCTAGCAGCTGTTTGATTTCTTCATCTGCTTATTTTGAAAGCCTTTGTTTACGTGCTTCCGGGTCCTGTGGTGCCAAGTGATTTTCATTCTTGGTTTGATTTTGCTTTTAGTTTTGGTGTTTTTTGTCAACTTTTACACATGGCAGAAGGAATGGAAGCCAGCGGCTTCACCCACAGTCCGGCAGTACTGAGAGCCGATTGTGAAGATGCTGAAACAGCCCCAGTTTCTAGGGCTGAGTTTAAACAGGTTTTAACACTACTGACACAATTGACTTCTATGGTTCAACAGCAGACACAACTAACAGTTTCCCAGATACCTGGGAACCAACAACAATTCAACAATCCCCCCAGAACACTTGCTGAAGTGGTTGGGTCTGGAAATGCTACAAGGAACGCTGAGAGAGGGGACAATTACAGTAATTCGAATTCGAATTGTTTTGACTATGCTAAATCAAACAACCAGACTGCTCCTGTGTCAAATGAGCAGAGGAAGTCCTTTGACTTCAAATCTTGGACAAAACAACAGTTTAATTTCAGAAAAGGTACTGTGCTTCATGATAATTATAAAAATCCTGATAATGTCTTTTTTGATTTTAAAGACAAACTGTATTCTTATAAGAACAAACAGATGGAAGTTGATTATTTAAATGAGTGTATTAATGTACAGAGAATTCCTAAGGGCTTGAGGTTTTCTAAGTTCCCTAACAATGTACAATATGGTTCTGATTTATATGACCAACTTTGTGAAATTTTCAACAAAGCAGGTTTAGACATGTTAAAATGCATGCAAAATAAAACAGAGCCGCAGACAGCTGTAAAATCCAGGATAGGCCTTTACTGAGTGCAAAACACAAGCGCTTTCACAATCTAGCTTCTTCAGGTGTAACAAAGCACTTAAAACAGACACACCTATATACTCACTGCATATCACAAGTCTGAAGTCATATGACTAAGCATCACTAAAGCAAATCCTTTAAAGCTAAACTAACATGAATTATATTCTAACTAACTAGATGTAAAAAACAATATTTATACAAGACAATGATAAAAATTGCGATGACAAAAAATACTATGTTCCTTCCTAAATAAATACATATAAATATATAAACACTATATATCAATAAATAATATATTTTAATAACCAATTCCTAACCTGCAAAAAACAAATAAATAATTCATATGTCAAAGTTTCATATATAAAAACACATATACATAAACCTATGACTTTATCTGCGAAGAGGCCTCATTTTAAGTTTCGGTCTCAGGGGAATACATGGCCTAAATGAATGTATTATATATGAAACTTTGACATATGAATTATTTATTTGTTTTCTGCAGGTTAGGAATTGGTTATTAAAATATATTAATAAAATATATTGTTTATTATTAGTTTAGCTTGAAAGGATTTGCTTTAGTGATGCTTAGTCATATGACTTCAGACATGTGATATGCAGTGAGTATATAGGTGTGTCTGTTTTAAGTGCTTTGTTACACCTGAAGAAGCTAGATTGTGAAAGCGCTTGTGTTTTGCACTCAGTAAAGGCCTATCCTGGATTTTACAGCTGTCTGTGTCTCTATTTTATTTTGCATTATTTGTCTACAGTTCTTCGTTCCAGTGGGTGTTCTCTTTTTGACAGGTTGTTTTTTGTTCTTTAGTCATGTTAAAATGCATGGTGATGGACTATGAGAAAAAAATGACTGTTTTGTTAAAAGATTTAGATGAGCTCAACGCAAATATGTTAAAAGATGTAACTTTCAGCTCAGTTAAGAGGGACTATGACAAATTGTTTAGTGATGTAGACCAGCATTGTTTTAGGGTACTTAATTTAGAGAGGGACCTAATTGAATATAAGGAAGGTAGAGCCTACCCCCTCCCAATTATAAAAGGAAGAAGCAACAACAACACTACTGAAAATGTCTTTTATGAAAAGGGAGAAAGTAATAGGCAAGGGGAACCTACAAGTGAAGGAAATGATAATCTCAGAAGAAGTGAGAGAATAGCACAGAAGGATAGGAATGTAACTACCCAGGATTTTCATTACCCCCAGAAGAGAGGGAGGGGGCGAAGGGAACAATACAACAGTTGGAATCACCCGAAGAACTAATTTCAAGAACTACAGTAAATGAGGACAATAGCACAACATTATTTCAAGGGAAACAAATTAAACATAGGAAAGACAATTTTACTATTTTTAATTACACCGATCTATCAATAACAGACAATTTTTTTTAGTTTACTTTCCAAGGGTTTTCATTATGTTCCCCTTAGGCCTTCCCCCATGGTCACAACCTTGATTGATTTAAAGCTTTTTATGAGGCAGCTCAATTTTAACTTATTGTTTAAAGATGAACGAAACTTTGAAAAGACTCTTACAAGAAAAAGTACCTTCAACCCGCCTGTTCACCCCACCATTAAGATTTTTGAGGAGTTGGCTGAGACTGACATTAGGAAACTTAAGGAGAAAGATTATTTTAAAACAACTGACAATATTACTGAGGATGAGTTGACTTTAATTAAAAAGCTCAAAATGGAGGGGTGTAGGGTTATGAAACCAGACAAGGGGGGAGGTGCTGTCTTGATGTACACCTGGGACTATGAGGCTGCCTTGCACACTGTGTTACAGGATACTGAACAATATGAACTTGTCTCAAGAAATGAGATCAATATAGCTCAAGCTAAAATAAATATTCACTATATGACCATTTAATGCAAAATGCCATTAATGAAAAGTTATATAACTATTTATTAGTAAAAAAACCCAAGGTTGCCCAGATTTTTGGAATTCCAAAGACACATAAGAATTTGAACCCCCTGAAATTTAGACCTATAGTTTCAGGGGGTGGAAGTGTCACAGAACCCTTAGCCAAATTTATCGACTTCTCCTTAAAACAACATGTAGAGAAAATTAAACACATATGTAAGGATTCATAGGACTACCTCAAAGGAGTGGATCAGAGTTTATTTTTACCTGAAATGTTTATGGTCACTGTGGATGTGGTCGACTTATTTCCTAGTATTCCACACAACACAGGCCTGGACTGGTTAGGAACTTACTTATCTAATGAAGTCCAGCTGGGGGCCAAGTTTACTAATTTAATTCTGGAATTTATGGAATTAGTTCTAGAAAATAATTTCATTCACTTTAAGGGGGAATTATATCGTCAGAAAAAAAGGTGTGGCAATGGGTGCCTCTTGTGCCTCCATGTACGCAAATTTGGTATTATACCAATGGGAAAAGAAATATATTTTTACCAGTACATGGTATCAGGACATCTTATACTATAGAAGATTTCTGGATGATATCTCCTTTATGTGGATGGGAAACGAACGAAGTTTAATGGAATTCATAGATTACATCAACAGGACGACCACATTTTTTAGTTTTACTTATAACATCAGTAAACACCAACTTGATTATTTAGACATTTCACTAGTGAAGGATTATTCAAATAGTTGTTTTCAGTCTAAGATTTACAGGAAAAGCACTTTTTCAAATGCATTCCTGAATTACCACAGTGGACATCCCTTCTATCAAAAGAAGGCGATAATGAAGGGTCAACTAATTAGGGCTTCACGAATGTCCAGCACGGACGAACTTTTCAATGAGGAAGTTTCCATTTTAAAGGGATTCTTTATGGACAAACAATATCTGGAAGCCCTGGTAGAAGCACTAGTTGTAGAAATTTCTGAGAAGAGGGCAAATAAATATCCTCCTTTATTGGGGGTGGGGGTTAATGAGATGTCCCCAAACCCTTCAAAACACATTTTACAAGGAAAAAATAGTTTTATACACACTTTCTCCAACAACTCAGATCAAATCGAGAAGATTATCAAGAAATATTGGCCCATTCTCAGACTTCAGGAAGATCTTAAGAATTCTATGCCCAGTTACCCCTCTTTTGTTAGGAAAAGGGGCAGGAATTTGAAAGAACTTTTAGATATTAGGTTAGAGGATCCACAGAATCAAAATAAAAAGAAATTAGGCAGTTATCCCTGTGGGATGTGCAAGCAATGTCACACTATGCTAAATTCGGGGTCCTACTACCTTCCCTCTAGAAGATTTAAGTTCCGTTCCAACAAACATTTTAACTGTGGATCCAAGGGTGTGGTCTATCTTGGTTCCTGTGTTATGTGCTATGCTTTTTACATTGGGAAAACCGAAAGGGTGTTTAGGAGAAGGGTTTACGAACACTTCAATGACATCAATGTAAGGAAGGAAAGTAATGCCTTTTATAAACACTCCTTGACGTGTAAGGACATGGACATAAAGTTTATGGTGTTGGAACAGGTACAACCGGATATAAGAGGGGGTAGTTGGGAGTCAAAATTAGAATACCGTGAGCTATTTTGGCAGCTCCGGTTAGACGCTACTAGATACCCAGGTCTGAATGACACCCTCAACATCACTAGTGTTTTGAAATTGAGACAAGCTCGTCTATAACACAGTTTAGCAGAACATGACATCTATTGTTTTATTCACTTTTGAATCCATAAGATTTTATAATATGATATATGGAATGTTATACATTGGCAACTCAGATAAGAAATGTTTTACAATAACAGTTAGTAACTCTAGGTTTTAAATTGGAGTTTTGATTTCACCCCCGATGGTTAAAAGGGGTTACTGCACTTATTTGTATTATAAAACTATAAAAATATTTTACAGAATTGTTTTATGACATATTTTAATAGTTTGTATTCAATTTCAAGTTCATTATGCTATTCAGTCGCCAAGATATTTTTAGAAAATGAATTATTTTTAGAAAATGAATTATTTTTAATGATAATAAGAATGTATTTTAGAATTTCCTTATATGGTGATTTTCCTGTGGGAAAGGTTCACAGGAAGTCATGTGATGATTCTGGAAGTATTTAATGTGAATGAACTTCCAGCAATGTTGTTTGCCTTGAGAAAGCTCGCATGTGGTCGAGTGAAAGCGCTTGGATGATATTGTGGATTTTTACTTTGCCTGGTTACATTAAAGGATCTTGTTGGAGACCTAGTAGCTGTTTGATTTCTTCATCTGCTTATATTGAAAGCCTTTGTTTACGTGCTTCCGGGTCCTGTGGTGCCAAGTGATTTTCATTCTTGGTTTGATTTTGCTTTTAGTTTTGGTATTCTACAAGCTATCCTAGCAGTAATGTTTTAGA
This sequence comes from Protopterus annectens, assembly GCF_019279795.1. Classification (NCBI taxonomy): domain Eukaryota; kingdom Metazoa; phylum Chordata; order Ceratodontiformes; family Protopteridae; genus Protopterus; species Protopterus annectens. Next base: position 745,940,981 of record NC_056737.1, on the reverse strand, counting down.
TATTAATTTGAGAAGTCTCTTAGTGAGACAGAGCATTCTGCATTCTGTCTTGGACCTGACAAGAACCATTCGCCACACATCTGACTTGCTGTATTAGTAAATTCTTAGGTTATAGTAATTCTCTTTGATGAAGTCAGGAATATAGTACAACTTAGTTTAGATGTTTTTCTTTATTTATGTGAGACTGTCCTGCAATGTTGATTTAAATATTTCTTGTGGTTTTGAACTGTGGTGTCACTCTGAATATATATTTAATATTGTCTTGTTATTTTATTATTTATTATTAAATATATTTAAACCTTTCATTGTGGTTGTTCTGTGTAGAGATATTTAAGTTTTGAGAGTACTTGCATATTTATTTGGTGACACTCTGTGGGCCACTCCTAATAGCCTTGCTCTTGGTGAAACTACCATTTGTGTTAACATTAATATTACACAGTAAGATCAGACATCTTTTTTTAAGGACTTTAAGTAGCTGGTAATGAATTGACTGGTGGCAGTGGTAACTACCTTATAGTCTGGGCAAAAGGGGCATAGCTGGTAAACCTGTATCAGCCTTTCCCAGGTGTGTGTGTGTGTGTGTGTGTGTGTGTGTGTGTGTGTGTAAATCAAACCTCAAAGTGTGCATGTGTGTCAAGTATCTGGGCAGGGACACAAAGCACTGTTTGGACAGAGAGAGTGGTGGAGGTCTAGGCTTGGTCACCCAGCTGAAATCTCAACTCTATAGCTGTGCCAGTGGGGAGTCTTATTGGGGATCTGGAGGAAGGTGGAGAAACCAGCCCCAGACTGACTGTGGTCACTGTGTGCACTTAAGGGAAATTGCACTGAATGCAGAGAGCTGCATCTGGATACTGTGTGTGTGTACTTGTTAACAAGCCAGTGTATGTCCCCCACTGTTGCCAGTGGTGAGGATTGTAGATCCTTGATTACTGGTCCAGTGGTGGGGTGTCACATATACTACTAGGAGAAATTTGATCAGGGAATTAAGGATCTTCCCCTATTCTTTTTTGCTAGATGCCATGGGATCTTTTACTTTCACCTGAGCTACCACCAACTCAAGCAGATAGGACTCTGGTTTAACATCTTATCCAAAGGATGGCACACTCACAGATGCAGCAGTACAGCATCAACAATCCATTTACCTAGGGTAGGAATAGAACTCACTGCCTTTTGGTATTCCAGCACTAAAAGCAACTGTGTGCTACCACTGGCAAAAAAGAAAAAAAAAAAAAAAGAAAAAGTCCTACAGATATACATGTGTATGTGATGTGGGAAATATTGCCATAGTGACAGATGACCACAGCTGCATAAATGTCTAGGCCTTCAGCTATTTATTGAATGTTGCAGATGGTTAGAATACAGTGCAATATGGTCATACATGTATATACAGTCAGCTGATAATTACCAATATGTGGTAGCCTGAGTAGTATGGCTATATGTGTGTGTACAATATTGCATATTATAATGCAGTGTGTAATAGAGCTGGTATTGGTTGACACATATTAGTAATGCAATTACTGTGTGTACAAGGTAATGAACACTATGGTAACATACTGCTCTTAAGCAGTACTAGAAGCTGTACTAATGAATGGTGCATGACGCTTGAATGAATGTATGTATAGCAGCTATGCTCCTCTGACTTTGTGATGTGATTTATGGAAAACAATGCTATAACAAGATGTGCACATGATGTGTGATCAAAAATTAGATAAATGCATAGAGATACAACAAAACAGTGAGTCTCTGAGATAAAAATCAGTTTTCTGTTGGTGCATAGCTTAGGGATGTTACCACCCTTAATTTGCATATTACTTGGGGGTTTTTGTTACATTGTTATTGTAATTTTCTTATACTATCAGTTATCTTAAGTCAGTGCTATGTATTTCCAGTTTAGGGATATACAACTATAAGTGCGGTATACTTCCATATATGTTAGACGTTTACTGTGCAGTCACCTCATGTGTAACACACATTAGAAATACTTATATATTAGCATTTTAACACCTTTATTGAATTTAAAGACATGCAAATAGGTGCAAACATGTGTGGGTGTGCCTTCTTTGAAGGTTGGGTGCCAGGCTGGCAACTTGACATTGTAAAAATTGACTGCCAATCATTACCGGACCAGAGTTCTGCTGTGGTGACCCCTAACCGGGAAAAGCCGAAAGACAGTTTATTGAATTATCACTGGACACAGACAAACATGTTTATCTGGAAGAAAAAAAGTCATATTAACATGCTAATAGTTACAAACATTATACATCACATGCATTCTTTTATACAATTATCATCCATCCAACATTACATATATTAATCAATTCCCACCTTTCCTTAAACCTCACTCCTTCTCCAGAACATTATTTTGCATCATTTCCCACCTTTTCTTAAACCTCACTCCTCCTGCAAAACATTATTTTGCATGTATTGTATCCACAGTTTCCATTTTTCTTTGACTTCTCTGGATCTAGATGCCATACACTTAAGTTGAGCAACATAGTAGGATTTCCTTACTACCTTGGATAAATGTTGGTCAAAAGCCAGGTTACTGTTTACATGAGTTCCCAGATCCCTGACTAGTGGGTCAACTCTTAGGGGTATTTTGTTGAAGACATAGAGTCCTATGGTGGCCAACTTCTCAAAAGTACTATCACGTATTTCAATGCACTGAGTTTTAAGCCATGGCTTTGGCAACAGCCATTTGTCTGAGTTAGACCCACGTGTAAGATGTTAGTGTCTTGGGGGGATTCTGTGACTGCATCCAGTTAGCAATCACCTTCAAACTTGGTCAGCCAGAGACCTTTGACATTAGCCTTGACATCTGAGAAATAGATGCCAAAGAGTAGTGGGCCCAGCACAGAGTCTTGAGGGGGCTCCACTGGTGACTGGCCACTTTGAGGAGGTTATCCCACCAATTATAACTTCATGAGACCTATCTGTGAGGCAGCTATCCAGTGTGTTATATAGGGGTTTATACCTAAATCTGTAAGTTTGATAATGGTGCCAGTGTGGGGTATTGTATCAAATGTGTTAGCCATGTTAAGGTAGGCAGTATGTACTGTTTTACCCTCATCCATTGCCTTGGTGACTTTTTCAAACAAATCTACCAGGTTCAGTAGGCATGATCTTCCTTTCACAAAGCGAAACTGGAATGGATCCAGTGTCTGAAGGTTTCCTATGTCTTTGCTGAACATTTGCATGATAATTCTTTCTATGGGTTTGCATATAAGACTAGCCAGCCTAATGGATCTGTAGTTTGCAGGATCTGTTGAGTGTCCACTCTTATGAAGAAGGATGACTGTTGCAGCTCTACATTCTCATGGCACAAAGCCTGTTTTAAGACTATAGTTAAGTACTAACTCCACTGGTCCTGATAGGTCATGTTTTAGACTATTCAGGATGCATCCTAGGATACTATTGGGGCCCATTGAGGCTGTATTCTTGGCCTTAGTGAACTCAGCTGGGACATGCTCTCTATTAATAGTTGGAAGGGTTATGTTTGAAGGTATTTTTGGGAGGTGACTATGGGTGAGTGGTGGGTAAATTTGGAACTGAATTTGTCAGCCAGCAGATTTTCTGTAACACCTGGCTCAGTGAATGTGGCACCATTTAACACATGTTAAGAACACTGCTGTGTGCTGTGTTTGATGTTTCTGACATAACCGAAGAAAGCCTTAAGGCTGTCTTTTGACTGGGAGGCTATCTTGATCTCAAAATTGGATTTATTATATTTAAATAGCTCTTTTAGCTGCCTGTTTATTTTGATGAGAGAGTTATCTTTATGGGAGTTATACTTCCTGATTTCAGCCATGATTTTTTTTCTTTTTGTTGTATAACCTGTTTAAACTGGGATGCCACCAGGGATGGTTTGTTTTTGGATTTAGTTTTGGGCTTACTTCTGGTAGGTACAGCAGCCTCTATATGCAGCCACTGACATGGTTGTAGAGTTTTTGTGAAAAATTCTGCATAGGCTGCTGTGCTTCTGGATTTGAATTTTGGCATTGAATTTTGACAGATTACTGCTTAATAAAAGGTAGTTTGCCTTGGAATAGTTCCTAACTGTTACTGGGTTTACTGGGGTTACTGAGCTGATTTTGATTTTGAAGGAGGCAGCTTTATGGTCAAACCTTAGCAGGGAGGAAGTGACATTAGGGGTGGTACAGTGCTCTTCCATATTTGTGAGCATGAGGTCCAGTATGTTGGGACCTCTAGTGGGTGCATGCACTAATTGGTTAAGGATGCTTGTATTTATAAAGTCCAAGAGTCTCTGTACCTGTAGAGCTGGGGGTACATAGGATTCCCTGTCTATAGAAGGAAAGTTAATGTCCCCCATAAATAAGGTGTTAAGTTGGGTGATGAGTGTCTCCGATAGGTTTAAGTATGTGCTATGAGTTTCATGAGACAGAGTGACCTATAGCTTACTAGGATATGGTACATGATTTTATCTATGGTGATCTGCATATGGAGAAACTCCAGCTGGTCATATTGAGACACATCCACCTTTAGTCCTTGTCTGTGCAGCTACTGGTCTACAAGTGTAGAAGGTACTGAAACTTGCATTGATAGGGTACTCTCTGCAGCTTAAAACCATGTCCTGGTAACTGCACAGATGTCTCTATTCTCTAAGGTGGGGAAGGTTGGAGAGAGTTTAGCTTTTGGTTTAGGCTCCTGGCATTGAGGAGTCACACCTTGATGTTCAGTTGAATTGGTTTTTGCTATGACGTTAGGTTTGTCAATTTGGCATTGCCTAAAAAAGGTTCTGTGGGGAAGGATAACATTTTAGCCAGTATTCAAAAGCCTAGAGGGGACAGGTGCAGACCATCTCTGGCAAAACAACATAGTTTGCTAACCGTATCTTCCCATGCTGACAAATATTGGATCCCTTTAGAATGACACCAGACACTCAGCTTATTGTAAAATCAATCATCTTTTGTTGGCATTGTGGCATCAGCCTTCAGTGAAGGTAATATGGTGCTCAATATTAGCTTCATAACAGCCTGCAACACATAGTCAGAGAGATCTATGATGTCTCTCTTCATATAGTCTAGGGAGGATGTCTCAGGTCATTTACACCCACATGCACTATGATGGAATCACACTGGTACCTATGATGTAATGATTTGAGTACATGCATAATTTGGTGAATCCTAGCTCCAGACAGACAACTAACCATTCTGAGAATACTTTCTACTACTTTATGAATATAATATTTTAATTTCTCCAAATCCTTTGGGTTTCTAATACTATGATGGGAATGGACCCCATTCCTATGTCAAAGTACGATTAAAGTTCATGAAATTAGTATTGTTTCAATCTTTGATGTCAGCCAAAAGTGCTCTTTGCAGCACTCGGAATGCACCCATAATGACTCCTGCAATTCGTACAGGGTTACATAGATTGGTAACATATCTAAATACAATTGTAAATTATTTTTTATAAGACCTGTTGCTCCAACTGCTATTGGAACTGTCTGTGAATCTTTCTTCCACATTGCTCTCTTTTCTGCCTGCAGATCCTGATATTTTATGACTTTGTGTCTCAATGTACACAAGACACTGTAGTCAATGGGTGTGGCAATTTCAATGATCAGTGCTACTTTTGTCTTCTTTTCTTGCACCAGTATATCCAGTTTTCTAGCATCTATCTTTTGAACTGTTGGTAATGGGTGATCCCATGTGATATAAACCTCATTATTTTCTATGATGCTTTGTGGGTCATGTTTCCAGTGTTTTTCAGTCACTTCATTACCATAATGTTTGCACAATCCCCAGTGCAACAGTCTTGCTGCATTATTATGACTTTCAGTATACAGTCCTTCTGCCATTAGTATGTCACAACCAGCAAAGAGTTGTGCAAATGTTTCCAATTCGATTTTACAAAACCTACATTTGTTTGTTTCTCCCACGTGTTCAATGGACTTTGTAAACCAGCGTGTATGTAGCCCACTATCTTGGGGTGCTAATGTTAACCTTTCTTCTCTTGGTTTGACTTCGTCTCTCCTTAACCATTCCTGTGTTCATCTAAACTATTCTGTATGGCTGATGCTATTTTCCTTAAGGATCTGCATCCAAAATCCCACTCTCTCCTTATTTCTTGAATTTCTTCACTGCTTCATCATTATAACTTTCCACTTTGAGTAATAACTTTCTGCTAAAATGCCCTAAACCACCTCAGCTTATCCCACTTGATCCTTGCCCTCGTCCCCATTTAGATAAAATTCTTCAACTTTTTATTAATTACGGTCGACTTCTCCTCTTGTTGATAAAAATATACCTGACCTATATATAAATCTAAAAGGACTAAAAGCATTTTCACTGCTTGTATTTTGCTGTCTATATCCACAAACAAGAGCTTCCAGTTTCTCCGTTTTTATATTACCTTTTGTTTAGTCTCTTCCCACATATTCTTAACTGTCATAACAGAATCCTTTTTTAACCAATATTCCTAGATACTTCGTTTTATCATGCTCCATAACTATTGGTGTTGCTGAACCAATTCATGTGTGGATATATAGTTTATATTGTTTTGTCTTCATTAATTTTATATTCTGAAAAGACTTGAAACTGTCTTAGAATGTTCCACAACACTGAGATGTCCTTTTCTGGTTTTATCAAGTACAAAATAATATCATCTGCAAAGAAAGCCAACTTATCTTGATTACAATACCAATTATATCCTTGAATTTCTGAGGCCTTTGTTTTCTTTTCCAATGGCTCTAAATATAATGCAAATAACAAGGGGGGAAGAGAATACCTCAGCCTTGTTCCTCAGTTCAGACACAAGTTATCAGGGAGGAACCCTCCCATTTAAATTTTTGCCTCTGATTCCTCATATAACCTCCTAATTAACCTTATTATTGTATCAGGGAATGCAAATGCTTCCACTGTCCTCCTCACAAAATCCCATCTTACTCTGTTGAATGCTTTCTCTCCATTAAGACCCATCAACAACAGCAGTATTTTCTTATATTCTGCTTCCCTCTAGATCATTATTGTTCTATTAATGTTGTCAAATGTTTGCCTTCCCTCCACAAAACCACATTGATCTATACATAAATATATATATATATATATATATATATATATATATATATATATGTGTCCATGTTAGATGGACGAAAAGCAACATCAACAACGACAATTCCGCCGAGACGAGATCGCCGACAACGGAAATGCCCGACAATGTTAACTAAACAAAGTACAGCACAAAACCTCTTTACAACTCCGTAAAACATCAAAACAAAATCACAAATACCTGTATAGCAGGGGGGGCAAGCCCCCCTGCACTCCCCATGTGGGGGGCTGCACCCCCACAACTCCCTACTTAAATATACACAGTAAACCAACCTTTTTTAAGACTTTAACAGCTTTCTTTAATAATGCTGGCATTGATTTTTTGAAATTGCTCATCGAAAATAACCTTACCAAGATGAGCGATTTAAAGGAAGAAACTGTGTTCACTGAAGGTGAATTAAAGAGCTTGTTATGTGAAGCGAATGTTAAGGAATTTTTTAATGCCATTCATGAAGAACTTGAACAACATACGGCTGAAGTTACCAGCCGTAAACAACTGAAACTGACTCGTGATCTTTTTTCCTATGAAAACAACAGTGCTTACAACAACTTTGCAAACAAAGGGAGTGCACCTTTTATCAAAGGGAGCAACCCTCGTGCGCCTACTTCCAATAGTTGGGGCAAAAGGAACTATAACACCGTTGTTTCTGGCATTCGTGATTCAGAACAACGGGTTACTGATCAAGATACTGTTGACCAGGTTGACAATCAAAGAAGCATTAAAACCACTGCTACTATGGTTGAAAGCAGTGGTAATGACAATCTTTTAGCTATCAGCAATGCTGCTGGTGAAGATCTTTTGAACACCAACAGCAACGATATTGAAAGCGCTGGTGAAAATTTAAACACTAATGGTTCAGTAAAACCTAAGGTTAGAACTGGGACAATTATTCCTACTAACATTACAACATCTTCTTCTTTTTTCAACAAGAGGTCGACTCACAACAGCAACAGGAAAACTGTTTTAACCAGGAGTCGGATTTTCCTAGGATCGAACTCGTCAGGGGACGAGACTTAGATAGGACGCTAGATGAATTTAGCATTATTAATTTAACTGAACATTGTTTTTCTGATTGTGAATTAAAAATTTTAAAATATGGTTTAAATTTTATACCAAGCTCTAGGGCCAACTTTAGCAAAACCATTATTGACATAAAAAATTCACAAGGAAATTAAATTTATTTTATTTGATGAATTCTTTTTCAGATAAAGAAAAAAAAGACCTTAACTAAACCTTCTAATTACACCCCTCATCTGCACCACACAATTAAGGTTTTTGAGGAACAATGTATTCAAGATATTACCCAGGTTTTGAAAACTAAGTGTCACACTCTAAATAACTTAAACCATGATGAGAGGATGGCACTCAACAATCTGAAATTTCTTCGCAAAGATTTTAGATTTATGAAGAGCGACAAGGGAGGTAATATTGTCATTATGAGCCAAGAACTTTACAACAAAAAAATGTTGGACATCATAAACAACACTGAGGAGTATGAGGCAATCAGTTATTATGAAATAAAGCGCAGAGAGCACTTTATTCATTCTGAATTGTACGCACTTCTCATGACTGGTGACATCACTTTTGATGTGTATGAATTCTGTACAGTGCAAGAACCACGTATAGGAGTCATTTTTGGTATACCCAAAACACACAAGAGTTTAACTAATCCTCCCCTTAGACCAATTGTCTCTTCACCACATTCTGTAACTGAGGGCATTTCTCTTGTAATTGACGCTGTGCTGGGGCCTATTTTAGCCAATGAAATTTCATTTGTTAAAGATTCATGGCATTTTTTAAACAAATTTGGGTCATTTTTACAAAACGAGAATTCTGACCCCTCAAGACACATTGTTTTCACCATAGATGTGGTTTCTTTATACACCTGCATCCCTCATGTTCAAGGAGTGGAGGCTGTGTGTAATTTTTTACTTAAAAAGAACACAGGATTGACCAAGAATGCTATTTCTACTATTAGACATTTTTTGGAAATTATTTTAGAAAATAATTTTTTCCTGCTAGGACAAACTTATTATCAACAAAAGAGGGGTGTGGCCATGGGGTCCCCCGCTGCACCAGCATATGCCAATCTTGTTATGGCCTGGTGGGAGTCTGAATTTATACCAATGTTAAGTAACAAATACCACATTAATTTTTTCTGTCGCTTTATTGATGATTTATTTTTTGTCATTGAAGGTGATTCCCGTACTGTTGACATCTTTATTTCAGAAATTAATTTATTTTCTGATTATCTAAAGTTTACCAAGGGCTGTGCAGGGTTGCAAGTTAATTTTCTTGATGTTTTTTTATACTGGGACGAGATTGAGTTTAGATTTCACAGCAAAATTTCTCGCAAAGAAACTTTTACCAATGGATATTTACATCATCTTAGCAACCATCCTAGGCATATTATTAGAAACATCCCTCGTGGTCAATTTATAAGAGCTAGCCGTATGACCTCCAAGTATTGCGATCTTATTGACGAATTTAATCTCATCATTTCTTTGTTTACTGAGAGGGGATACACGGAAACCGAGTTGATTAAGTTAAGTGATGAGATTTTAAGTAGACGTCTCAGTTCTTTTAAAGCTTTATTAGACAACCCTATGTCTTTGGTTACTGCTGACAACAACTCCACTCTTGTGAATGACATTAATAGTAATACTATTTGTTCTTTGGACATGAGTTCCGATGGGGGTCAAATTAAGCAAGTTGTAATAAACAATTGGAGGATTATAAAGGGTAACCATGACATTCAAAAAATTTTGGGGAATCAACCTTCTTTTGTTTTTAGGAATAACTGCAATCTAAAGAGAACTTTAGAATTTCATGACTTTAACAACAAAACACCACATACTAACAAAACTGGTATGCATTGTTGCCATACTTGCAATATGTGCAGATTTATTTCTGAGGGCCCCTACATCAGGATAGAAACTATTGATAAGACCATGAAGGTTCCTGGTTATACTGATTGTAATTCTAAGGGGGTAGTTTACATTAGCTTGTGTTCCAGTTGCCCTGCCTTTTATGTGGGCATGACGACTAGATGTCTCAAGACCAGAATAAGGGAGCACATTTACAGCATATGCAGCAAAGATGAAACTAATGCTCTTTTTAAGCATTCTGTTATTTGTTCTTCTTTTAAAAAAAATTTATTTTCTGTATTAGAAGTTGTACACCCAGATTTGAGAGGGGGTGATTACAAAAACTATTTAGAACAGCGTGAGACTATTTGGCAAGTTTGTTTAAATTCAGACAAATTTCCAGGGCTAAATGATGCCATAAATATTAAGTGTTTTTTAAAATACAGGAAATTGTATGTTAACAAAGATAGTGATACCGCGGCTTTGCTTATTTAAAACTTTTACATTATTTGACAGTGGTCTTGTGATGTCAAATTAATTAATTTTAACTAACTGTTAATTACATTTGCATAATTAACTTGTCTATTTAAATGTTGTTTGGTTCAATTGTTTTTGCATTCTGAGGAAGTCTTGTGACGAAAGCGGACATTAAAATTGCAGTACGCTATTGCTGTTGGATTTTTTGTCTCTTGCCTTTGGTTCAGTTTTTGGTTTTTGATCCCTACTTAAATATTCCAACTCCGAGATCACACCACATTGTGGGAATGGGAATACATCCCATTTCGCACTACTCACCATTGTCGGGCATTTCCGTTGTTGGCGATCTCGTCTCGATGGAATTGTCTTCATTGATGTGGCTTTTCGTCCATCTAACATGGACCCATATATATATATATATATATATATATATATATATATATATATATATATATATATATATATATATATATATGTGTGTGTGTGTGTTTGTGTATATATATATATATATATATATATATATATATATCCATTTTGGCAACACCTTTACCATTTTTTAGCAATTATAGACATCAACATTTTTTTAAATTGAAATGGGCCTATATGAAGCTAGGTCTGATGGGTGTTTACTGTCTTTAGATATTACAGCTACCACAGTTTTCTTCCAGGATGTTATTGCTTTTCTTCCTTTTTAAATACTGTTAAACGAAACATTCCAGATCTTTATCACATTCTTCCCTACTAGCTTTAAAACTTACACACAGATACCATCTCTTCTGAGAGACTTTCCTGAAGCTTGATTAAACATCACTGTTTTTCTCATTTCCTCCTATCTTAACTGTTAATTGTTGAGTCTCAATTACCTCTAACCTTGGCATAACTAAATATTCCATAAATATTTCCATTTCTGCTTTTTCTTGATTTCCACATTCCTCTGCATTACACAAATTTTCATAAAATTTCCAAAATATGTCCAATACCTTTATAGGTTATTTTTCTTGTTTTAGACTCCCTAATGTTGGTAAAATCCCTTTCTACTTTTTGTTGCCTAAGTGGTTATGCTTAAAGTTTTTGTGCTCTGGAGTTATCATCAAAAACAATCGCTTAACAATTTTTCTAAACTCATGCATATTATTGAGATACTCCCTTATTTTCTCTTTAGCACTCTGCAATTGCACCTCTTTTTCTTCAATGATATCCCCCTTATTCTGCAATACTTTAACCATTGTCAGACAATTTAAATAATTATTGTTACTTCTTAACCATATCTCCTTTTCTTTTATTTCTACCCTATGTATAAACTCCACTTTAATGTTATCCCTTTCACTAGCTACAACTTTTAAAGAAATGTATGTCTTCCCTAATAACTCACAATTAATTTCCACTATCCATTCCTTAAATTCCTCTCTTTTTAGCAGGTAGGTGTGGAAGTACCAGTGTTTCATTTGTATTTCATTACCCTGCATTTTCATACAAGTTGTTATTGGTGCTTGACCTGTAATAGCTATGTGATGTGAGTCTGAGCTTTCAATTAAATGCACATGTTCTTTTGAAATATAATTTCTGCCTAGTGTAGCTGAGTTATTGTACCTTGGAGATAATATGTAAATTCTCTCTGAGTTCCTTCTACTCAATTTACATCTCCTGTATCAAATATTTACATACATTTCTTCAGAAATCTACCCTCTTCTGTTATATTTTCCCTTCTAGATCCCCCGGATACAGTCTCATAGTTGCAAAACAAGTTCCAGTTCCCACCTATAAGGAGTATTCCCCATTGAAAGCTAATTATTTCTTCCACAATCTTCCTAATCACCATAATAACAGTTTTTGGTGGAATATAAATACATGCTAACATAATCCTCCTCCCTTGCCAGTAGCCCCTTACTACTGCAAATCTACCATTGCTATTTTTTTTCCTCTTCTATCACTATTGGAGCTCATCTAGCAATTAATATACATACTCCCCTTTCCATTTGTCCCTGATATTCTGCTGAATATTGATCGTGAAATCCTTATTTATGAAATTCACATGCTCACTTCTTTCCAAATATGTCTCTTGTAACATTACTATTTGTGCTTTGCATTTCTTAATATAATTCAGTGCTCTTGTCTTTTTGTCTATACTCTGAGGGCATTCACATTCCAAAATAATATGTTTAGTATAACCATCCATTATAAGAATTTAGTATTCCCACCTATTATATAAGGATGTACACAGTGATGTTTGGCAGGTAGATCTTTTGTAGAGTCGATTCTTGTTATTTCCATTTGAACTTATGTCACATATTACAAGACTTTTTGTTTTAATGAAAACTTTCAAAAAAAAACCCCACCCATGGAACACCCTCATTATTAACTTAAAACAAGCACACAAAACTATGTACATTTTCTAATAATGAAGTTTAACCCTCCTGATACAAACAATTGCCAGCTGCACCCCAGGCATAAACTAAGCTAACTTTAAAGTTATACATACTATGTGCTCCTAGTTACACTAATTACTGCTTGTTCTTATCTTATTTGTACTCCCCTCCCAGATGTGAAAAACAGCTTATATACTTTCAGAAAAGATTAACTTTTAGCCTTAAGAAAAAGTGCACTGACTATCTTTAAATAGAACTAAATTATACATTGTTCTATTTAAAGCATTTAAATATTTAGTTACCAGAAAACTTGCTAACTGTTATTCACTTCCAGTAATTTCAAACATTATTGTCTACTGAGGTGTTTGTTCCTGTACCTTTTAATTTTATGTTTCTCTTAATAAACAATGTCCAGACCTCTTGATTTATTGCCTTCACCTTTAGTTAGCTTCTTTCCATGGAAACATAAGAACACAGTTTACTAAAACTGAACATTTATTTACTAAAGGAAAACTATTTATAACATTGTGGTCTCTCATTAAGAAAAGAACCTACTTGCTTAAACAAAAACAAAAATGTCATTAGTTTAAGCCAAGGGCTTAAATCCAGACTTTCACTTATGCAAAAATAAAAGGAAACATTTAAACTCTACATATATTATATTTGGTGCACTTTTATACCGAATCCCCCACCCCTAATGCTCAAAATTACAGCCCATTAACTCAAACATGCTTTTGTCAAGGCCCTCTTCTCTTTCTACATTGTAATGCCTAAATGTTTTAAAACCAAAAAAGAAAAGAAAGTACTTGTTTACTTTAGTATCTTCATCACACAAAGTCATTAAAAATGCTTTACTGTATAACATGCGATGTCTATCATGAAATGCTTTATACAAATACTGTTAAGAACAAAAATTGTTTTACTTATGGATACTTTCATTTTTCTCTCTCTTTTTTTCTTTTATTGTCCTTCCAAACATTAATGACATGAAGCAGGGCACATGCCTGTCAGTTCCACCACAATTTTAACAACATCATCCAAAATTCAATCTTCCTCTGCCTCATTTTCTTGTAAATCCATATTTCTCAAGTGTAATTGATACTTTATACTATCACATTTATTCATTAATTTCAGTGTTGATAATCTTCTTCTTCCTGTTCATCTCCATCTCCCAACCCCAGACTCCTGTTCAAGACTATGGTGCTCCTGATTCTTGTGGTCAAGTCTTGTGCTATTTCCTGTCTCTCAAGCATTCTCCTTTGGAACATTGCAAATGTTTTCACTGGCAAAGTCTCTCAATGAGCTTTATTATCAGAAGAATGAGAAGCAGAGTCCCCTTCTGTTTGATGGCTTACATTTTGTTGGACTAACTTTTGCATTAACTCCTTAGCCTATTCTGCATAAAAAATGGCTTTGATCCTCCAGGAAAAAAATATTATGAAGACAGCTGGATACAACAGCTTGAATCTCTTCACCAGCCTCTCCACATTTCCTGATTGCTTAGATAAAGTGCTTCTGTTCTGCCTGGTGTGCAGTGAATAAGTATTTGCCACTAGCACTCTACTGTCTCCAATTTTTAATATTGTACCCTTCTGCCACAGTTTTGTCAGGATCAACTCTTTCTCCTTGTATATAACATACTCTTTGTCAAGGCCAGGCATGGAGGATATACGCAATGTGCCCTTTCAGTTAACAAATCTTGCTGTGGAAAACCAGTCCAGTTACTTATTTGTGCTTTCATAACATTAGTACAGTCTGTTCCTTCCATTTTCTCTGGTGCTGCAGAAAATCTCATGTTTTTTTCTGTATGTTCTGTCCTCTAACTACAGTTTTTTTTAAACAGCTCTTCTTGAGTATTCTCATAGCCTTTTCTTCATTTTAACCTCAGATTTTGCATGGTTTTGGTTATCTGTCTTATTAATTGGGACATCTTGCCAGGTTAATACTTCATAAATGTGATTATGTTTAAAACATGTGGCAAACAGCACATGTGAATAGCCTTCAGTTAATAATAAAAATGTGTTTTTTATTTAATTGATCTTATAGATATGTTTTGACCATATGCAACACCATTCAGTTGTGGTGGCGACATTGTATGCTTGTACAGTGTGTGCATAAGATTCTATAGTTCAATATAGTGTCATCAAATGACACTATGAATTCACATTAGAATAAGATTATGTTAATAATTGCTATGCAATAAATGTATCTGACAAGGACTATTCAATAAACATGTGTCTGCTCTGCTGTCTTGTAATCATAATCCATGTTGAACATATATTACAGAATAACCTGTGTATATCACTGCTGTCAGTGCATTGTGTAATAAATCTTTACTGTTATGTAATCACATAAGTTCATATGTGATTACTAGGCTAACTGCCATAGGGTCTTTGTTAAGCCTAGCCATGCTTTCCTAAATGTATCCTTTATAATTTGATGCTCCAAGGTAATTTTTTAAGGGGTGGATATAGGCTTGGATGAAGGGTGGTTAAGCATTTGCAGGCTGTTTGTGTCTATAAGCAACATAGGTACCATCCATGGGAACAGTTCTGATTCCCTATTCACTGGTCCAAGCTACGCTTGAGTTTTGGTTAGGGAAAAACTCTGCTTCACATGGATGGGAAGTCTGTTCCAGAGGATGGATAATCCCTGAGATACATACCTATCCTTGGAATGTGTCCTTTTTATGTTGCAGGTGAGGTTTAAGTCAGACAGGTATTTCTGATGTTATTAGTTTTGTGTATATGCAGCAGGTACTTCAGAGTGGGATCAGAACATGCTTTGTAGATCAGGCATAGATCATTTCGGATTAGTCTGTAGAAGACTGAGGACAGGGACAGGGATTTGAGACAGTCTGCATAGAGCATGGTGTTTACATCCTGTACTCTTTTTGTGAACACACCAGTTGTTGCAAGTGCCTGGTCACGTATATACAGAAGGGTACATTGTACTCAATGATGGGCAGGAGCGGCCTTAGGTCAACTGGTGCCCTAGGCAAAAGGGCTCCATGGTTCCCCCACCACACCACCAGTTGCCCCCATCCTGGTCTATCTACACCAAATAAATACTGTAAAAGCACCCCTGTTACAGCAGCACTATAGGCGGCTGCCTAGTTGGCCTATGCCTGAGGCCAGCTATGATGACTGGTCAGATGAGGGCCGAGTACAGAAGAACAATAGCATCCTTGGACCTAGATGCCATATGCTTGATTATAAGTTGTGCAACATGGAATGATTTTCTCACCACCATAGACACATAATGTTCAAAGGCCAGGTTCCAGTCTTCATGTATTCCCAAATATGTGACCACTGAGTCTACTCTTAGGGGTGTATTATCAAAGTGGTAATCTCCAGGGGTGACTATCTTTTTAAATTATACTATTATGCACTTCTTTGCATCGATTTTTTTTCACCATGGCTTTGTAACCAGTTATTTCTCTGTGCCAGGCCATCTTGAGGGATATTTGTATCTGGTGGGGGGGGGGGATTTGATGACTGCTTAGTTTGCAGTCATCTGCAAACTTAGTCAGCCAAAGGCCATTCACATTGGCCTTGACTTCAAAAAGGTAGATGCAAAAAGGGTGAAGCCCCACCACCGAGCAATGAAGAACTCCTCTTGTGACTGGCCTCTTTGTGCAAGTTGCCTTCTCTATCCTAAATTCTTGGGTCCTATCTCTGAGCCCATCTAGTTATCCATCAGGTTACATATGGGTTTATGCATACATTTGTGAGTTTATCTACAATGCCTGAGTGAGGTTTTGTGTCAAATGCCTTGGCTAGGTCGAGGCAGGTAGTATGCACCATATTGCCCTTGTCCAAGGCTTTAGTGACCTTCTCTTAGACGTCTACCAGGTTAGGTAGGCATGACCTGTCCTTAATGAAACCAAACTGGGTTGGATCTAAATGTGTGTAGGTTTTCTTTATTTCCATGATGATTCTTTCCATTGCTTTTCATAAGAGACTAGTCAGACTTTTGGGTCTGTAGTTACCTTGGTCCATAGATGGCCCATCCTTGTGCAGAGGGATAACAGTTGTACTCCCGCATTTACTTGGCATGAAGTCAGTCTAGAGGCTATGGTTAAACAGTGATTCTAGTGTACCTGATAGGTGATGTTTCAAGCTATTTAGGAGGCAATGTGGGATATTATTGTAACCCATCAGTGTAGTGTTCCTGGTCTGTGGGCCTGTCCCCTAGTGATAGTTATGGTAGTTATAGTTGAGGGTATTTCCTGAGGGGTGTCTAGGGGGAGAAGTTGATAATATTTTAGTAAATTTGTTGGCTAGTACAGTTGCTATGTCCTCTGGCTCAATATAGGTAGATCCATTCACAAACAAGTTCAGCATACTGTGGTGTGTTGCCTTTGAGGTTGAGGATATAGCTGAAGAAAGCCTTGTGGTTACCTTTGCCTGCAAGGCTATTTTTACCTCAACTTTGGCTTTGGTAGATTTAACTAGCCCTCTTAATTACTTGTTTAGATTGATAAAGGAATTATTACCCTGCTCGGCATAGACTTTTTTACTTTTGGACATAATTCTCTTTATTTTGTTGTACAACCTGTTGATATTGTGATTGCTCCAAGGTTGTTTGTTTTTTGAGATTGTCTTGTGCTTTTTAGGTTCGGAGTAGCTGTCTTCATGTAGTTATTTATATAATTGCACATGGTTTTAGTGAATATTTCTGCATAGGTAAAAGTTTTCTCACGGTTTGGAGGCTTGGAACATTGTTAGGATGTCACTTAATGGTAGGAAGTTGCCCTCAGAATAATTCTTAAAAATTCCAGGGTTAGATGTGGTCCCAAGTTTAATTTTTATTTCAAAGGAGACAGCTGTATTGTCCAACCTGACCAAACAGGGGGGATGCATTCGACATTCCTCACTATTTAGGAGGACCAGGTCGAGAATGCTTGTGTCCCTAGTGGGTGTATTGATCATCTGGTCCAAGATGTTTGTGTTGACAAAGTCTAGGAATCTCTGGGCCTGACAGTTTATTGTGGGGTTAGTTACGTGCACGTTTTGGGGGGATCATGGTATAATGACCAATAGTAATATACCACCTATGTTAACTTGATCACCACAACCCAAAAGACAATGAAGTCATAAATTGTAAAAAAACATAAATTATAAAAAAATTTTTATATATTTTTATATATATACTTTTGTGTATAAACAATTACATTTAAGTCTACAAAAAATATATATTAAAGTCTACAAAAAATATCATGTTCTCTAAACCTGAATAATGTCCTGATATGGACAGTACATAGATGAAAAACCAAACCAGAAACAATTTATAGATGATCATTCAGGCCTGGCGGAAATAATGCCCCAAGGTTGGTAGTCCAATATTGTTCCTTTTTATTCAAAATGGAATGCCAACCCTGTTGATAGCTGCGATCCCCCACAATTTTGTCTATGACCATGAACTTAAATTGTGCATTAGAATGCTTCATGGTGTGTCTATACAGGGCATTAGTATCCCTCTTGTTCCTAATGTCACTTTTGTGTTCTGTCATGCGTGTTCTGAGAGATCTTGATGTTTGTCCCACATAAAATGATTGGCACTGGCAAGTAGCTAAATATATAATCCATGTAGTACTACAATTGGCAAAAACTCTAGTCTGATACACACGATCAGTGTTCGCACTGGTGAATTCCTTAAGTGTATAAACCTGGGAACAGGAACTACAATGGCCACATGGGAAGGTACCTAATAATTTATCCCCTGTTAGGGTTGTCTGTTGGTAAATAGCTCCTCTCCCTTCCTTATGTTTATAGTGGGAAAACAACCCCCCTAGAGTTTTATCTCTTCTAAAAGACATGTGGCATCTCGTACCTAGCAATGTTCTTAATTCATCATGTGCCAACAAAATGTTCCAATTAGAGTTCAGAATATCTCTCACTAAATGGTGATTTCTACCATAAGTAGTCACAAATCTGATGATAGAGTCCTTGTCAGTGTCATCCGATTTTTTGTATTGTAATAGTGTTTCTCTATCCAAAGTATTGCTCTATTCACTGGCCGCAAAAATATCTCTGTCCTTGTATCCCCTGTGTGTAAATCTACGACATAAATCATTCCAGTATTGGTTGGAAAAATCTGACTTGTACCCACCAGGTTTCAATACACTTTTGATCTGCATGGCAGAACATGTGTTAACCAAGAATGTTTTTTACTTCCATGGTGAGTGTTTCCTGCAACTACAAGGGACAGCAATGGGAGCTTCTTTTGCCCCTATTTATGCAGACTTGTTTATGGCCTATTTTGAGGAGTGCATGATTTACGATTCATCACACAACATTTACATAGTTGAAATTGACATCTGAAGATGATATTTAGATGATTGTTGGATGGTGTGGAGGGCAGATTTAACATATTTACATGAATTCATACAATATTTGAATGATAATGTATGGGGTATGGAATTTACCGTTACATATGATTATTATACCATCAACTTTCTGGATGTTACAGTTTATCGTAACGAAGACCACACTTTGAGTACTAAAGTATTTCGCAAATACCCACAATACAATACCTTGTTACATGCATCTAGTATGCACCCCAACCACACCATCCGCAACATACCAAAATCACAATTCATGCGTATTAAACGCATATGTTCATCTGATGAGGATTTTCAAACAGCTAGGAATGATCGTGTGTATCAGACTAGAGTTTTTGCCAATTGTAGTACTACATGGATTATATATTTAGCTACTTGCCAGTGCCAATCATTTTATGTGGGACAAACATCAAGATCTCTCAGAACACGCATGACAGAACACAAAAGTGACATTAGGAACAAGAGGGATACTAATGCCCTGTATAGACACACCATGAAACATTCTAATGCACAATTTAAGTTCATGGTCATAGACAAAATTGTGGGGGATCGCAGCCATCAACAGGGTTGGCATTCCATTTTGAATAAAAAGGAACAATATTGGATTACCAACCTTGGGGCATTATTTCCACCAGGCCTGAATGATCATCTATAAATTGTTTCTGGTTTGGTTTTTGATCTATGTACTCTCCATATCAGGACATTATTCAGGTTTAGAGAACATGATATTTTTGTAGACTTTAATATATATATTTTTTGTAGACTTAAATGTAATTGTTTATACAAAAAAGTATATATATAAAAATATATAATTTTTTTTTATAATTTATGTTTTTTTACAATTTATGACTTCATTGTCTTTTGGGTTGTGGTGATCAAGTTAACATAGGTGGTATATTACTATTGGTCAATAGTGACCTTTAACTAACATAATTCCTATTTATTAATTTTGCTAGTGCTACATGCAATTACCGTGTTTATTCCGTCTGTTTTTTTTTTTAGGTTTTTTCAAGTTATTATTAGCCCAACATGATCGGATTAGCCTACTAAGATACTGTTTAATATGTTTTGTGAACATATCATAGTAATACTATATTAATTTCATTTTTTATGGTAGGCTATCTCTGTACCATTGACTATATATTATCAATTAAGTTTTGTTAACCATTCATTATTTGGATTTTAATTTTATACATGTGATTCACATGATTATACTATTATAGTACTAATTTATGAAGTGTCTCTATTTTGTTTTTGGTATTTTCATATATATTTGAACATTCCGGCCACCAGATTGGGCTGTACCATTATCTCTTAGTTAAGGAGGGACTACTATAAATATAGCAAGTACCTGTGCCACACTGAATTTCTTTTTTGCTTAACCATTGATAAAGGCTGTGAGGCCGAAACCGGTCTGGTTATTTTCTTTGGAACATGTTTTATAACCAGTAAAGGATTTGAAACCTTTAGTGCTAACCATCTTATTTTGCTGGTCGTTGTGGTTGTATGCAGTTGGTTTTGACCGTGCACGCCGTCCTTGTGAGGCATTTCAGTCGCAGTTAGTTAAAGCTGCCCATGAATATGATATTGGGTTGAATGGGGAGTGTCTCTATTTCATTTAAGTATGTGTTAAAGCAAAAAACAAATAACTGTGAATTCAACAAACAAAGGTGAACGTGCAGCAAATGTCCAACATTTTAATCACAGGCAAAGAATAAAATAATAAAACTGGTTAAAAAGAAGTCCAGTATCAGCAATCCAAGTTTAAGTATGTGGTTATGAGTTTCCTGAGTCATAGAGAGCAATTTGTACTGTTAATTGTTGCTTAGATCTCTGCTGAAACTCTTTTCCCCACCTCCACCTATTTTCTGCTGTGTCTTCAGTTAGTATAACTGGTTTTTACAGCTTGTGTGTTATCTAACTCAAGGATCACTTGCATAAAATTAGACGTTAGTAACAATCTTCATTTCATTGCTGGAATCTGTGTTCTGAGAAACTGCTTTTCAATCTATATGCAAATATACAGAGCTGAGTATATTTTTTTGGTTTTAGAGTTTGTACTGTTAATTGTTGCTTATAGTTTTTCAGATCTCTGCTGAAACTGTTTTGTCTCACCCACCCTCCCTATTTCTGGCTTGTAGTTTAAATTTGGTGGCTTTTGCAGTTGCCCGCCCCACTGTAGATTTGATCTGGGACACTCCCCCAGTCCAATCCCTTTACCACATTCTGCCTAATAAACTCTTTCTGCACTTGCTTTTAGTCCTTTTTAATTTAATTTAATTTTTTTAAACTGTGTTTGGTCTACTATTGCTACATACTCAAGTGTGTTAGCTTGCACTGCATGTGAATTATTTTTACTGCTGTTTTAGCTACTTTTCTGTAAAAAAAAAATACTGCAAGCCTGTTTCCTACCTTTCCTGTAACTAGTGTTCCAGATACAGATTTGCTGTATCCAGGACTGTATGTAAGCTTCTGAGCCCCCTAAGCCTTTCTGTGTTGGAGGGAAGCCTTCTAGCTTATCAGTGGGAGTGGTAAGAACTAGGTAACCTTTTTACCACATAAGGAGTGGTTCTGGTCCAAAAATTGTAGTTATTGGCCATTTGGGCAATCTTTTCCATCTTGCCCAACTTTCTGATTTGAAAGCCTGCATTTGCACTTGTTTCTGTCCTGTAACTCATCTAGTTCAGATACAGATTCTTAGTTTTAGCACTTAAATTTGCTTATTCATGCTTAGCACTTTTTCAGAACTTGTAAGCACTAAAAAGCTACTAATTACTATAGCACTCAACCTTCCTCATTACCTAGAGGAAAACAGTTTTTGTACTTACTTTTCTCACTTGCTTAGAGAAAAACAGCTCTTGTACTCACTTTCCTCACTTATCTAGAGGAACATAGTTTTTTATTCAGGCATGTCCAAGGGTCAGCTCCCGGTGTGCTCTCCTGTCTATCTGATGAATCTGGACATCTTGAGGCAATGTAGAAATTGCCTCATGTACACAGACAACCCTCTCCTCCTACCACCCAACACTACAACCTGTGAGAGATGCACTTATCTAGCCAAACTGGAGGTAAAGCTCTCTTCAACCAAGACTGAACTTGACAGTCAAGAGGAGAAGGTAAATATTTGCACCACACCACACTCATCACATAGTATCACTAAATCTACACCACCAAAAGCCACACATAGTAACACATAAACATTCACAGAGGCTCTCAATAATAATCTGTCTAAGCAACAGAGACCTCCAAAGCAGAAACGCAAGCAACATAGGCCACAGACTCAGTGTGCCACTCGGTCACAGCCAATAAGGCAAAACAACCCACCCAACACACTAGTCATAGGTGACTCTATAGTCAGGCACACTGATGTCCCACTCACCAGGCTAAACAAGGAGAAGGTTACTGTCAGCTGCCTGTCGGGTGCCTGGATCCACCACATAACTCACACACTCAGGTCACTCCACAACAATTACAAATATGACTCTGTCATTGTCCATGTTAGTGTGAATGACCTGAGACGTACCTTCCTGGACTACATGAAAAGAGACATGGAAGATCTCTCTGATATTGTAGCCCAGGCAGGTATGACCCTAGCCCTGAGTAGCATTCTGCCATCACCCAGAATGATACCGCAGTGCAAGGACAAAATGATTGACTTCAACAATTGGCTAAGCTTCTGGTGTCATTCTAAGGGGATCCAGTATCTGGCTGCTTGGGATGACATGGTCGACAGACCACGATGCTTTGCCACAGATGGCCTGCACCTGTTGCACCTGGGATTCCGGATACTGGCTAAGGCTCTTGCCGCCTCTATAGTGCCTTTTTTAGGCAAGGTTCAAATGACAAATTCACCACTGTAACAGGAACAGGCAAGCAAAAACTGAGGGTAATGCTACTCAATGCTAGACGTCTAAATCTCAAAATGCACTCACTTGAGCTACTCCTTAAAATGGAGAACATCAATATCTGTGCAGTGACTGAGACCTGGTTCAAGGCTCCAGAGAGCACCCCTCCACTACCAGGCTATAAATCATACCACAATTTTCAGCCATGTAACCTGGACCGAAACACCAAAGGCGGAGGTGTGTCCATATTCATTAAGGATATCCACACCTCCAGGCTAGTTGCGCAGCATAATGCATCCGAGGTTATCCAAGTGTAACTTACTCTGGGCAAAACTGCAATCCAAATTGTAGCTTGCTACAGATCCCACACCATGCCCCAGGATTCCCACTCCTCTTTTCTTGATGTACTAGAAAATATTAGGGTTCAACCAAACACCCTAATAATGGGCAACATCAACTACCCCACCATTAACTGAGAAAACTACTCGTGTACCAACTCCTTAGCTCAACGCTTTCTGGAATTCATAAACTCCAGTTCCCTGAATCAGCTTATCCACACCCCCATCAGGGACAACGATATACTAGACCTAGTCATTACCTACATGAGTGACCGGTGTTCCACACCTGAAGTCAACTCCTCGTTGGTCCGATCCGACCATAAGCTAATCACCCTTGATATCCACATCCTGCCCCCATCCCCCATTAAGGAAACCATGGTAAAGAATTTCTCCAAAGCCAACTTCATGCTTCTTAAGACAGAAGTGATGAACTTCATGACACCCATGCAGATGGACAATACAGTTACAACTGCTGAATCCTACAGAAATGCACTCTATAAGCACTTACACGAGTGCATGAATTGTGCTATCCCAAACAGAACCAAGATGCTATCCTCCAAAAAAAAGGAAGCCAATCTGGTGGTCCCCTGTCATAAACAAACTGTACAACAGAAGGAAAAAACTGTTGCAAAAGAGAGTAAAATCCCATGAGTGGAGGAGCTCCCTGGTCAGCCTCAGTAAGAAGCTGAGATCCTTTATAAGATCCTCCAAAGCTAGCTACAAAAACAAAATCAAAACTAATTCTAAGGACAACCACAAAGCATTCTACAGCTATGTCAAGAATCTCAATGGAAACACCTAGATCTGCCCTGAGTTACAGCACAACGGCACTTAAATTACAGAACCAATTGATATTGCCAACATCTTGGCAGATAGGTTTAATGCTAACTTTACACCCCCTCACCCCCTAAAGGGCCCATATCTATACAGGAAGAATGCAGAGTCCCTGTAATCATAACTATGCAGGTAAAAGCTGCACTCTCTAAAGGCAAAAACACAGCATCCATGGGACCAGACAACATCCCTGGCTGCGTTTTACACGAACTTCAGAACGAACTGGCTCCCCATTTAAGCACCATGTTCCATAATAGCCTTGCATCAGGCTTTGTGCCCACTGAATGGTGCACAGCAGCAGTTATCCCACTCTACAAAGGGGGAGCCTCCACTAATCCCGAGAACTATCGACCTATTAGCCTGATGAGCCTGGTCTGCAAGGCCATGCAAAGTATCATCATGGAACTCATAAACAAAGATATTGGTAACCTCCAAACTCTGGATACCACCCATTTCGGGTTTGTGAAAGGCAGATCATGCCTCCTGAACCTGATTAACTTCTTTGAGGCAGTCACCAAAGCGGTTGATGAGGTTAAGGTGGTTCACACAGCCTATCTTGACCCCGCCAAGGCTTTTAATACCATCCCCCATTCTGGAATTATAGCTAAACTCACTAAACTAGGTATAAATCCCTACATCATAAGATGGGTTGCCAACTGGCTCACTGACAAAACCCACACTGTAAAAGTTGCAGACTCCAAATCTGACCTCAAACCAGTGACAAATGGAGTACCACAGGGTTCAGTCCTGGGACCTTTCCTGTTTGGTATCTACTTCTCTGAAGTACAGGCTAACATAGAAGGCCTCTGGCTAACAAGGTTCACAAATGACTGCAAACTAGGAGCCATAGTCATGACCCCAAATGATGTGAACATCCTACAGAAGGGCCTCGCTGAGACAGATGCCTGGTGTCAGAGCCATGGCCTCAAGCTCAATGCCAAAAAGTGCAGTTTCATCCCCTTTAGTAAAAACTCTGTACCCATGAACTACCACATAGGCAGCAATCTACTTAACACCAAATGTGTGATAAGAGACCTTGGGACCCAGGCTGACAGTAGTCTCTCCTTTGATAGTCACATCGCTACAGTAGTCAGGAAGTCCTTCTATGTGGCACACCTCATTATAAAAGAGTTCTCATCCAGGAAAAAAGAGGTCATTGTTCCCCTCTACTCGACACTCATTAGACCCATTATAGAGTACAATGCCCCTTTTGGAATGTACCTCACAAGACATCTGCAGCAGCTGGAAAGGCCACAGAAGTACCTCACAAAGAATATTACTGGCCTCAAATGCCCTACACTATCTCAAAAAACTCCAGCTTTACTCCATAGCATATCACCTACTCCGAGGTGATCTCTGCCTAATATATAAAGCTATGTCAAACCCAGAGCTGTTGGACATGCTACACCTAAAGAAATCCCAATCCCTCCAAGCTACGCTCTCTAGGGACCTAAACAATAAACAGGACATGCTGGAGGGATAGATTCCTGTCCCAGAGACTTCCCATACTCTGGAACAGGCTACCCGTCTATGTCAAGCAAAGTTTTTCCTTAGCACTCTTCAAGAAAAATATTGATGAGTGAATGGGAAATAGGAAATACACCATGGGGATCACTTCTGTGTCTCTGCTCGACAGTGGCACAGGAAAATAACTTTCTTGGGTGGCGTAAGCCAGGGAACCTTGTTGGCTAGGCTTACGTAGGCCCTTGGGTCGACAGCCTAGTACCTACCTATGACCCTATGAACCTATGAGCCTATAGTCTGACAGGATATGGTATGGGAGTTTGCTTATGGTAATTTGGATGTAGGGAAGCTCAAGCACATTATGTATGACCAGCCTTGAGGTGTGTGTATGTTTGATGTAAATTGAGTCTCCTCCACATTTTGCCCCTTCTTGTGCAGTTAGGTGTCTAAATGTGTGGAAGGTATTATAGCCTTGCACTGCCGGGGTGCTCTCTGCTGCTTTAAACTATGCCAGAGTAACTGCACAAATGTCTATATTTTCCAGGTTGAGGAGGGAGTGGAGTTTTTTGTTTAGACTTTTCTGCAAGTATGCAAGAAGTGCTTATGGGTAATTGGATAGTATAATTGTGAATGCTATTTTTCCTCTTCCATATATATGCGATAAAGGATACTATAGGTTCTGTCTCTGTTCAGGGGTTGGAAATGAGTATATTGTTACAGTTTTACAATCCATCACAGTACTAACATGTATGAACAACTACTGACTTGTTGCATATTGCATTCACACCTCTCAACCTCTTAGAACAAAAAATCTGGACAAAGCCATGAATAATGGGGGGACAAAGGCCCAAAAATAGGGACACTTTTTAAATACTATTCTTATAAACTTAGAAAGTTGATAGAATAACAGGTTTTGTATTAGCATGAGTATTCTGAAGGGTATAAAGTCTGAAACTCAAATGTATGTCATTATTTTCTGAGTTAAACCCTCAAATTCCCCACTCGGGCATAACAGATAAACTCTCCCAGCCAGGCATCAGCCCGTATGTTACCAGATGGGTAGCTAACTGGCTCACTGATAGAACCCACTCAGTCAAAGTAGGGGAAGCCACCTCTACTAGTAGACCTGTAATGAGCGGTGTACCCCAAGGATCGGTCTTGGGGCCTCTACAGTTTGGGATATACTTTTCTGAGGTGCAAGCCAAAATCAGTGGTCTGTGGCTAACCAAGTTTGCAGATGACTGCAAGCTGGGTGCTGTCTTAAATTCCCCTAGTGATGTGAACATCATCCAAGTGGGCCTTACCCAAGCTGATGACTTGTGCCAGAAGTATGGCCTCAAACTGAATGCCAAGAAATGCATCATTATACCCTTTGGGGAAAATGGCATCCCCACTAATTATCACATTAATAAGAATATACTAAGTGTGCAATCAGTAGAGAGGGACTTGGCCACCCAGGTTGATAGCAACGTTTTGACCACCACGTTGCCTCCATTGTACAGAAGGCTTTCTACATGGCCCACCTCATAAATAAGGTATTTCATCCAGGAACAAGGAGGTCATAACATCCCTGTACTCGTCCCTTATCAGACCGATTATCGAGTACACTGCCCTCTTCAGCATGTACCTTGCCAAGCACATGCAACAGTTGGAGAGACCACAGCGGTTCCTGACCAGGAAAATCCAGGGTCTCAAACACCTATCCTACACAGATAGGCTAAAAGCCCTGTCCTTCTACTCAGTCTCATACAAACTGCTCAGAGGTGACCTGTGTCTGGCATACAAGGCCATTTCAGACCAAGTCTTGATGGACTTGCTGCATATCTATAAGACAAACTCCACTCATGCTACCCACACGCAAGTCCTTAACCTGGTCTGTGACATTAATAGAACTTGTTGGTGGGATAGATTTGTGTCCCAAAGACTCCCCTGTCTGTGGAATAGACTCCCTCTCCATGTCAAGCAGAGTACCTCTCTAGCCATCTTTAAGAGGAACCTGGATGACTGGATGGGAAACAGAAAATATACCCCTGGGATCCCACCTATGTCCCTGCTGGACAAGGGAAATAGGTGCTGACTTTGAGGGAACATGGGCAAAATTCTTGGCTAGGCTTATAAGGGCCTCTGGGCCAATAGCCTAGAATCATCCTATGAACCTATCAACCTGTAATGATTTACCAATGATTTGCTAGAAAAGTACAAATTTATGAGAAACAGACCAAAAATATGAGGCAAAAATATGAACATTCCGTTGAAACTCTGCAAGGTTGAGAGGTATTATTACATTGCATGAGACACTGTTTGATACTGTACACACATGCTGATACAGCTCATATTATGCCATGCTAACAAATAACAGCTCTAAGCAGATTTAGGCATGACCGTACTACACAGTACTATAACTATAATCTAAACGTGGATGCAAAGTCGGTTTTTGCTATTACACTCATCCTGGTTGTCCTGCACCACATGCATAGTTCTCTGTAAGACTGTTTTTTTTGTACTTCAAATGCATTGAGGTTACATGAGTTGGGCTGACTTTTGCAGGTTTGCGTCATCTCTAACCCCCCTTTTACCAGATAGCAAGTTATTCAGGGTAACTCAGGTGACAAACCCCTCAGTGTTGGGGGTCACCAGCAGGGTAGAAGAGAAGAGTAAGTCTGGAAGCTCTCATTGATGCTCACATAGCATGGCTTAAAACAGTGCCATGAGGCCCTAAACCTACATGCTGGCATCATTCAAAGGGTGATTGTAAGCTACTAGGCATAGCATCTCTTTAAGAAAGTCCCCACCCCCATCTGAGAGTAACAATACTCCCTCATGGCCTGCCCATTTACCCTGTCCAGATGACATTCATGGTTCAGGTCTTGACCAAGTCCTAGGGCCACAAGGACTACTTGTGTCACCCCTAGCATATTGTTATTATTCCTCCTATCAAATAGATGTGAGCAGGCTTATTCTTATAATTCCTATCCCTCACCAGGTACTATAGATGTCTGGCTTGCATAAAAGAACCAAGGACTGGGTCATTGTCAAAGCTTCATAAACCTACATCAGTGGTGCTTGCTTGCTTTGCAAAACTTGAAGACTTGGCACATACTGTTGGATCAGCAAATGTTGGTAAATATATGAACTGTGTGCTAGCAGTTCCTGGCAAGATGCACATTTTGCAAAGAAGATGATTCTGAAACACTGCATGCTAATGAGGCCATCAGTGATGTATAGCACTGAAGAGCTAAATATGGTCTTGATAGATTACAAGTCTGTAATATTCTGTGAAATGCACATATATCATGTTATTACCTCTACACAGGGAAGCAGTATAGCTACCTGATGCCAAAGCATGTCCACTTACTTATCTGTTATATCACATCCACTAGGGTGTATGTCCGAATCACAAAACATCTAACACACATACACGAAAGTGCTTAACATCGACAAGCACTTCCGTGTATGTGTGCCTGTTTCGTAGATTGGACTACAGTGCGGGTAAGGGAAAATTCTCTTTTCCCCACTGTAGTGTGATCTCAGAGTTAGAATAATAAAGTAGGGGGTGTGTGGGGGGTGCAGGGGGCAAAGCCCTCCTGCAGAAACATAGATTTTTTTTTTTGAACTACAAATACATGGAAGCGCTTTTTGATGTTAAGTGCTTTCGTGTATGTGTGTTCGATGTTTTGTGATTCGGCGCATGTGTCCTAGACCTATATATACATACATGCATGCACACGCACACACATATATATATGTGTGTGTGTGTGTGTGTGTGTGTGTGTATGTGTGTGTGTGTGTGTGTGTGTGTATGTGTGTGTGTGCGCGCATGCATGTGCATACACACATATTTCTGTGTTTGTGTGTATATGTGCCTTTGTGTGTGTATGTGTACATGTAAACTGACTTACACTGCGTTCATGTACTGGATAAAAATCTGTTTTGTTAGTCTTATCATTCACGCGTATATTACACATGACCACTGTTTGATTCATTGCCCCTTTAGTTACTCCAAAACCTTTACAAAAGAATAGTACAAGATTTTTTTTTTTCGAATTTCCATGTGTATGTGTACCTGTAATTATAATGTAAGCAAGGCCATCATACATTGCATTGCTCATTGGCTAAAATCTGCCTTGTTAATATCACTATTTCTTTGCATATCAGAGGTGAATAGCATTTATTATGCTGCCCCTTTAATTCTATTAAAGGCTTTGGTATAGCTTGATGTAAGACTTTTGGAATCCCAATCTTGGAAGATTGCTATTTCAGCTAAGTCCATGTCTGTGGATGTGAAAGGAAATACTGCGCTCGAAATTCTTTTATTTCCTAAATAATGTAAATACATATTTATTTTTATTATTACAATTATTATACTTAGTATTAATATTAGTCTTATTAT
Source organism: Protopterus annectens (assembly GCF_019279795.1). Lineage (NCBI taxonomy): Eukaryota > Metazoa > Chordata > Ceratodontiformes > Protopteridae > Protopterus > Protopterus annectens. The sequence continues at coordinate 745,910,983 of NC_056737.1, read as the reverse complement.
AATGCAGAGTCATTATAAATACATGCTGACTGTTACTTTATAAAGCCTGTGTCTCCTTGCTTACTTTTGAAATGATGGAACCATCAACTTAGAGGTGAAGAACTGCCCACACAAATGAACAGTAGAATAGATACCTGACTCAGTGGTGTAAATAACACTGCAAATCAATAAATGTAATTATAAAGAGATGGTAATGAGTTGATAAAAAATAAATACGTGCACAGACTTAGCTTTCAGGAACTCATGTATTGTAAACAGTATGACATAATTTGTCTATTGCTTATAATGGCTTAGGAAAGACAGCTTGAAAACTGAGTCTAAATAGAGAGGATACATTAATGAACACCCTCATAAATTATGAGGGATCTTTTTAGGATTTAGAAATTAACCTGGTCAAAAGCCTTTGTTGGATTAACAACCATTGTGCCATGCATCACCTCTATACATGCTCATGTGCAAATGGTCAATGTACTTAACCAGGGCAAATCTGTGATTTTAACCTTTTCTACAGCCTTTTTACTTGCTAATTAAAATCAGTATATTTCCGTTCATTATTTATCAGTGTAATGTAAATGTTGTAATAATTCAATTTGTTGATGGAAGATGTTAGAAATTAATTAGAAATGGCTTTCAAATTACCTTCCTTATCTACTGCAATAATTTCTTTTGACTAGTCTGAAATAGTGCCAGAGTTAATAAGGAAACACGAAAGATTAATGTCAGCAGACACAGGACAAAATTAACAATCTGTCTAAGGCAGGAGTAGATTATCTGCTGCTTCACTCTAACTTTCAGACAGACTGTAGCCGCGTGGATTATATTTAATATGTTACAAGAAGCATCACTAATTTAAGTAATCTTGGACTAATGTTTTAACACAACATTATTGGCTGAAGTACATAGCTGCATTACTTAAATGCTATTTTGCAGTATTGTAGTTAAATTGACCCATAAATCCTGTACTAGTATTGTGTGTATCAAGCTCTCCACATGGAAGTTGTTTCCATTATTCTTATGTCTAGGAATAACTGAACATATAATTACAGTGTAGACATTTGGGTAATAAACTGAAATTCTGATCTGTCGTTCAACTTTTCTTTCTTATAGTGAAGGTATTTAGTAATATAGTTCCCACATCTAAAGGCTCCAGGCTATCTAGAAATATAGAAACATACCAAAGCAATAAAACCAATATTTAAGTGAACGAAGTGTGCAGGAAAGGCCATGTAAGACGAGCTAAGAGTACAGTGAAAAAAATTATTTAACAGGAAGATGGAAATAAATCTTTGGGAGGTAAGACTCACAAAACGTATTCTGGAATGATGTATTGTTTGAGTTGGAAAATGAACTTTAAAAAGCAAAATATAAAACTGGAAATTAATTAAACAGATAATATAACTAGAAAAAGCCTTTTACATTAATGCAATCCCATGTCCTGTCTGTCCTCACACAATCCCATAATACAGGGAGAAAATTATGTCCGAACATCAGTTTGTATCTCTTGCTTTATGGTAAACTGAACTTAATAAACTTTTCATGGCATCTAATTAATGCAATTCTTAAGATTTTGTAGAAATATTATTTCCCATTCATCCTTCATTAGACTTGAGTAAGGCTGCTTGCCTGATATTACTGGGTACTTGCCCATTGTTTTAATGCTCTGTTGATATTAAGGATTATATCTGAGAACACAAAGCATTGTCATGGAAAATGTTAAAATTAGGAGCTGGACTGAAGCAAGTCAATTTCATGTGTAGTTAACATTTGGTTGGTTCTAGCTCCAACCTTTTCCATTCTGATAAAGAAATAAATATTTGTTATAGGGGGATGCAAATGAAAGACAAATAAACAAGCTGTTAATTCCAGCTCTTGAATATATACAATGTGGTGTACATACATCTTCTATTAACAACAGAGATTGCAGAGTACATACAACAAAATCTGCAGATTCGTGAGTGGTGCATAAAGAAAACAGCACTTATGTCTCCATTTTAGCAATTAGCATTCAGAGCCAAAGTACTTATTTGTATTCATGTTAGCAAATGTACTAATCTGGTTCATTGCAGACCCCTCTAAAGATAGCTCAAATCCAGGAGCACTAAGGCCAATTTTATTGATTAATAATTCACTAGAAATTGCATATCATGCATTATCTACATATGAAGACTTTTCTATTAATGGCCTAAAGAAGTAGAACTCTTTTCGCTGTTCAGAGCCTAGATTATCCAGTACAAACTTATTTTTTAGACACCTCATGAAGATACTGAACCCAGATGCAATGTGCTATAACTTAAATAAGCAATCTTATTGTGTAACTAATAGTTAAATCAATAGATCTGTGGTTTGAGAAGAATGTGGTAGCTTTCAAGCAAGTCTAGCAGCATTACATGCATGTTTTATTTTTTTAATACACACTGCAAAATAAATCTAATACTGTTTTATATTTCCTTTGTTAATAGGAGTCAAGCACTGATCCACATGAACCTTTTAGTCTTACCGCAGGAGCACTGCCTGGTTAAGTAACTTAAAAAGAGTCCCACAGTAGGCAAATGGAGGGTAAAGGAATCAATGCCTGGACTTCAGGAAGCATCTTGATAACAGCTCAAAGTCTTAATTCTTTTTGAGAACCGACAGGTTATTTACTATGCTAAATCATTGTACATTTTATTAATTTTACTGCAACTGGTCAGAACTGCATAAGGACTTCAGTGGTCCATTCCGCTTATTTGTAAGAAGTGGTCACTGCAGTGTATTGTCTCAAACTTCACAGGTGTGAAGTCAGCCACTACATGGGATAACTAGAGAAGTGTGTGTCAATGGTGTACATCTACAACAGGACAGTAAAAGACATGTAGGCATTATGAAAATGTAAGGATTAGGTAAGCTGTTGCAGTAGATATTGTTGTCACTTCACAGCAACAGGTTCTGCAGTTCTATTCTCATTTAGGGTACCTTCTGTGATGAGTTTGCATGTCCTCCCTGTGTTTGCATGGGTTTTCTCTAGATACTCTGTTTCCTCCCACATTCAAAATGCATGCAGTAGATGGATCCGACATGCTACATTGGCCATAGGTGCAAGTGTGCACTGTGGAAGAACTACTGTGACAAGACTAGCCACCTGGTGGTGTAAGTGACACCCTGACCCCTTATGGGAAAAGGGGTTGTGGATGGATGGACTGTCATCAAGGTGTGCTTTGCAGGATGGAGGGGGTATAGATTAAGTTTAAGCACCATTCTGTCTTGGCATTTATCATGCATTTAAGACTCTAACTAATGGTGGTGTGTGGTTCAAGACTAGTTGTGTTTGTTGTATTTTCTGCTTATTGAATGTACATGTTACACAAACACGCGTGCGCGCGCGCACATACATACACACACACACACACACACACACACACACACACACACACACACACACACACACACACACACACATGCACGCATCTGTAGCAGTGCTATTAAGTAAAATTACACTGTGAAATTATTAAGTTCAACTTTAGTTGGACATTAGAAACTAATGTAATTTGTTTGTATCTCTAATAAGGTGACAATTTGTCATGTACCAACTGGCAAGACATCAGTTCATTTTTTTTAATTGCAACGTGCTGCATAATGGCAGCAGTCAGTTTAAGTTGCTTATGACAAAAGTTCTCTGTGCTCTCTTGCATTTTTATAAATAGTGACATTCATATAGAGTTCAGTGAAATGCTAATATCTCTAAACTGCCCAAAAGCATGTGCCCTGTGATGGACTGACATCCCACCTAGGATTAGATCTCTGCCTTAAGTCAATTGCTTATAACATAGGCTCCCATTACACTGAACAAGTTGAAATGAGTATTGGAAAATGAATGAATGAAATTCATGAACCATAAGCAAATGTATAAGAAATGACTCAGAATAATATTGAAACAAAAATGGTAATTGCTGTTGAGTTACTGAGCAAATTGTACAGCTATCCAGAAGGTAAAAACATTAGCAGACTTAGATGGACAGAGATTCTTATTTGCTGTCAAGCAGTTGAATTCACAAACAATGCTGCACTGTATTTACCAAGGCTAAATGCAGTAATGGCAGTCCACAAAGCCTAAAATCTACAAATCAAAGACAGCAGCATACCACATAATATGAACACCAGACCTACCATGAATTACACAGAAAAAAGTACAGAATCCAAAAATACCAGGCCTAAAAGAGTCACTGTTGTATGTTCAAGGATGGTAACCATGCTTCTCAAAGCTATGATCAGCAGAAGATGTTCACTAATTTTACACTTGCTGTGTTTTGGAAAGCCCTATTTCTCTGAAGTGAAGTGATCCCAGAGTTACTATCGAGAAGTAGCAGGGGTGGGGTTGGTGGGGAGGTGAAGCCCTTAACTTCAGTGTGTGCACGGGTTGCAAAACTGCTTTAGGGGGCAAAAGCAAGTTTCAGACTGCACAGTTACTGTAGTAGAACAGCAGATTCTTCTAAGAGTTTCAGAATGTCATTATTCAGCCTCAAGGTGGTAACAGATTGCCATTCTGAAAGAGTCTTTTATTACATAGGACAAACAGGGAGTCATGCTCACAGAATAGATCTGCATACACTGCATAGTTAGCATGTTGTAGTAATGCTAAGACATTATACTATGCCAGACAGCCAGATAACATACAGCCCAAAGACACATAAAGGTGCGTACATGCCAGCATGAAGGGGAATAGCCAGGTACACTGAAAGCTACTGAATAACCAAGCAATGATAGCTGCTATGGGATCTCTAGCAATGCATTATGTAAGAACACAGCTATGCAGTCAAATTTCTAATAATGTAGAAATTGTACTAATCTGACCACTGTGTTTCCAGAACAGTGTTTTACTGAATCTCCATAAATGGGAGAAAGGTAAAAATAGTATTTTACATATTCCTGAATAATGGTGAGCTTGGGTGTGTTTATATTAACTAGCAGGGGATGCAGAAGCTCAAGAATGCTAATTTCAGACAAATGCCCATTCTCAGTCCTCTGATTACAAGTTTTAGCATTTAGGGAAGAATATTTCATACTTTTGGGATGTCTGTCACATAAAACGTGAATCAAAATGCTGCACAGGTGTGATGAATGGCACAACCACGTGTAGGGAAGGAAGCTCTGGAGAGCACACTATATGAAACTGTGGATGTAAAACATGAGAGGATGCAGGTATACAAATGTAGAATGCATAGATGAGTTCATTCATGTTCTATGACAGCACCATGCCATAAATGAGTAAAACCTTGACTGTGGCTCAGGTGAACTAGGCTCATTTAGATGCTCTGGTGCCAGACATGCAGGCAGGGAAAGATAAGTGTGTCCATCCTAGGAGGAGTTTGAAGATTTGCAAAGACCTTGTGGCTAATCACTGGTGGAGGCTGTGGACTCTCAGAAACACTCAAGGGGAATAGGTGGGGGATGTTGACTGAGTCACTGCAGAGGCAGGACAATACGCCAGCAGCATGTCCAGCCAAGATACAGTTCACTTTAAGTGTTCATATCCTGTAATGCGAATTTTTGCCATGTTTGGCACAGCAAGCCATTAGCAAGAATCAGGAACCTGGGCCAGTACCATGGACTAGCACCCCACCACCATGAGCAAAAAAAAAAAATAGGACTTCTGCTCCAAGCAAAACTGTAGGATGCTATTCTGCAGAGAATAAACAATCTGTGTGCTCCCATCAACTCTTCAACTAAAGAGCAAAAGAAAAAAAAGCCAGTTCCTTGTTCTAACACATCAGCAAGGTAGCAGATAGAGAACATGCTCCCCTCCCTCCTGTCTAAGCCATTCATGATCTCTTTCTATGCCCTGCCCTGACCTCCTTCCTCTCACTTTAGTAAAAAATAAATAAAAACATAAAAAATAAAAAATAAATATTCTTTAAAGCAAGTAGTTGCTACAGCTTATACCTCTGCAAGGAGAGCTATGGCACTTAGGTCTTAGTTAAAAAAAGAAAGCTTTTCTTTTTTTAAACCATATCAAACTACTTGCTAAAACTGTAGCAAGCAGTTGCTGCAGTTTATAATCTACATGGAGTGCTACATCACTCAGGTTTCAACAACAACAAAAAAAATATTTATTTTTTTCCTTTTAAACTGCAGCAAACTGCTTGCTATATTGTAGAATAGCAATTGTACCCTTCACCACACCCTTGTGACTAATAACATCATGTCAGGTACATCAGCCAATAAGACCTATGTGTATTGTACAGATACAGTGCATTTTATGAACCTTTACAGACAAGTAACACAGCTCCTGGAAGAGCGACCTATGTAGATACTGTGCACTTCCTGCAATCTGTGTCTAACTATACTGGCAACAATGTACTTGGTACATCAAACTATTCACAATGGCAGACACCTTATACTTTACAAAGTCTCATCCTACTCATTTATTCAGAGCTTCCCTGTGCCTGGCTTGGGCATATGTGATTACAAGACTTGGATTGCTGCTAAAACCATCTCGACCTACAAAACTTGATATAAGTATTTTTTGCACTTGCTCTAACTGTCTCAGTACTATTTAACACTTCTGTGCTGCATTTATTTATTTGTTTGAATTTCTCACTGTTTTTCAGCTTTCACTTGTTAAAGAAATGCCATTTGTTTGTTATTGCACTGCTTTTAAGTTGTTTTAACAGTGTTCTAATATTCCCTAACCTCCTCTGGTACTGCAAAAGCTGTTCTGAGTTTACTGAAACTCTCCAAAATATGCCACAATATTTCTAAGTTTTGCAAAGTTTTTCTGTGTTGTTCTTTTACGTTGTGTACTTTGTTCTGAATTTTGTTGAACATTTCAGCATTTCAACAAATAAACTAATGAATAAATAAAATAAATTTCTTAGGGTTAGTGAACTTATTTCCAAGGATACCTGATACTGCAGTAATTCTGTAAAACATTTGTTACTGCACTTGAGCTCAAAACCAGTTTGTTTTACATTAAGATGGTTCTTTTGCACTCTGGTGGGAGCAGAGCTGAATTCAACCTATCCAAGTTGGCAACAGATGGTTTAAAGTTTATTGTGTTTTTATACGACTGGCCTGAGGGATTAACTATGAAATAGTCTTGCACAAACGTGGTTCCCAGTGCCTTGTATATAAGCAAACCTCTCCTGTTCAAAATCCTCTATAAGAAAAGCACTCCATAGTCTTCCACTCCTCACAGCTGCTCAAAGAGCTGCCAGTTTGTGCAGAGGGCAGTACAACTGCAGGTCATCTAACCAGAGCTGCTCAACTTTTGGCAACTTTTGCCACAGGTCTGGAGAAATTCTGTTAAAATCCAACATATCCACTGCTAAAATCAAACAAAATAATTACTTATGTTCATAGGTTCATAGGTTGGTACTAGACTATCAGCTCTAGGGCCTATACAAGCCTAGCCATAACAACTCCCTGGCTATTTTTTGAGTTTTCTTACTTTGCTGACTGTATTTTATCATCTTGTTTCCTCATTGTGTTGATTTTTACTGTATTTTTCTGCATTTTAAAAAGCTGTTCTGTTGCCTTAAGTATCTTGTACAGAGCATAGATTAGATTCAGATCTGCAGAATCTAGACTGTATTGTTACACTTGAGCACTATTCCAGCCATCTTACATTAGAACAGCCTTGTTTGCACCCTTGTGGCAGAAGTGTGAAGTCTGAACCTCATCTGAGTTGGAGACTGCTGGAGGAAAGCTCATTGTATGCTTTTTCCTTGGTAGTTTTGCTTTACAGTGTTTAATTTTGTCTGTATTTAAGCCTCACATCTGTGTGGATTTACCCTCTTTTAACACACTAACTGGGTTTTAGCACACTAACTGGGTTGTACCTGTAAGCACACTAACTGGGTTGACAGTGGAATGTGTTTATAACTTGTTCATAGTGCATTAGTTTTTTAATTCATTAGCCTAAAACTCCTATTCTTGTGAGCCCCAGCTACCCCCCCCCACTAGGCATACTACTGTAATCACTCAGGGACCTTTCTCAGACCTTCCCTCCTCGGCGCTATCTTTCCCTGATCCTCCCCCACCTCTATCTGACAATACCTAGTAGAACTTCCTCCCACTCAACCTTACTTTACAGGCAGAATTCACCAACCACAGTCACTACATGCACCTCTAGTGTTCTCCTAATTCCTCACACAGCCTCTTGCTCAACACACATTGTTTTTTGTGGCCACTTACCTGCACTGCTGGTGCATCCCTGCTCTGTTCGCCTACTCTACTCCCAATTACCACCCTCCTCCACTACTCATAGATTTATCTCAACCCCATATCACCTGACCTCTCAACCACACCCACTAGCCACTCCCAATCACACACACACTTCACCCACACTCAAGGATAGACAACCATAAACACCATCCAATTCACTCACCTTTCTCCTATCCACTCACATTCTCTACACCTACACTTACTCCAATATACTTCGACACTACTCACAGTCCTAATCTACCCAGTCCCTCTCAAAGACACACCACCAATTTTAAACCCACAACTCTGCTACTATGTCCTAAACACCTCACTCCCACTTATGCAATACTCCCCTACTGCTACTTTCCCTACTCATATGCCTTTCCACAGCCTCCATTATTGCCTCATATCACCACTCACCCATTAGACATAATTACCCTAAATCCCCCACCATACCCCTTACCACTTCTAACCCTACAAACCTACGATCACATCCCCATCCAATTATAGCCAAATCATCTTTCAAATCACCTCCCCAATCCACTACGTCCTAATATCCAAAAAACAACCATGTCTCAGATTCCACTGCCTAATGATGTTATACCTTAAAACAATTATCAACATTTCGGCCCAGATATTCACCCCAACTCCGGTCCAAAAACAATCTCTAACAACACACTAAACTCCCACCTACCACTTAAGCATAAACCCACTGACCTATTAATACTCAACTTGAACATTCTCAGTCTTATGAACAAAATAAAAGAGTTGCACTCAGCTATCGTCCTATAAACCCCTGACATAATAGTCATTGCTGAGACATGGCTTAAGCCTCATATCAAGGATAACTCTATAACCCCTCCCAGATATAACATTCAAAGAGTAGACAGACTTCACAAAAAAAGGTGGAGGTATTACACTACTTTACAAAACCAATCTAAAACTCCAGCTACTACAAAAAGAACTCCCTAACTCCAAAAACACCAAAATCGTATGCACCACATTCCTCTTAAACCAGCACAAGCACCTAAACTTACTCTGGATCTATATACCTCCAGGGGACACCCTAACCACACTAGAGTCAACACTCCACTGGGCTTCCCACTCCTTCCCCCAAGAAACCATAGTCCTAAGCGATGTCAATATTGACTGGAACTCTATCCATTCATCAACACTCACCAGTCACATAAACCTATAGAATTTCACCCAACTCATTCAATCACCCACATCCATTGATAAGTCCACAAAAAGGGAATTCATACTAGACTGGATCCTCACAAAGCAGCCCAGCACTGCCCTTCAATGTGGGATACTGCCTAACTCTCTCAGTGACCACAATCCCACTTTCATCCTTAGACACAAACTTAAATCAGTAAACTCCCCCTCCCTACTAAAACCCCGTGTCCACAAAAACTTCCCCACAGACCACTTCTTAGAAGCCTTAGAATCTTGCAACTGATCTCCCATCAAAACCCTCCCACTAGACAATGCAGTAGAATACTTTAACTCCACATTTCTAGACATCCTCAACCATCTAGCCCTAATGACAACAATTAGAATACGTAGCAACCCTGCCCCCTGACTACAAAGCATCACAAGGGCCTTACTAAAAGAGAGGGATAAGGCTCCGGGAATCTGGCATCAATATAAAACACCCACAGCTAGGCAAGCCTTCCTCGAACTTAGAAATAAAGCAAAGAAATAAGTTAAGACTGACAAGCTAAAACACTATACTTCCCTACAAAGAAAACACAGTAACAACCTTCAAAAATGCTGGGCCACAGTGAACAACATCCTCCAGCCCGGTAAAGCCACTACACTCCCACCTAATACAGAAGGTTCAAACTTACACATAGCCTCCAGTTTCAGCGACTACTTTACCACCTCTATACTTAAACACATAAACAATACAAACCCCACCAACCTCCCCCAACCCCCTGAATCCCAGATAAACACTACCCCTTCTCACTCAACCAACTAAACCAACCACCCTCGCTGCCGACAATCTTCCTGCCGAATACCTCCATCTTGCATCCAGGGCCATAGCCTACCCCATCACACTACTAATAAATAGCTCTATTACCGAACATGCCATTCCAACCTTGTGGAAAACCTATTTCATCATTCCCCTTCACAAGGGCAGTACCTCTACCGATCTCTGTAACTACCGACCCTTTGGAATCCTCTCACCCCTATCCAAAATTCTAGAAAGGTGCATCCACCATCAACTTCTCACCCACCTTCTCTCTAACAACCTTTTATCCAATTCACAACACAGCTTCCACCCATCCCACAGCACCACCACAGCTCTAATTATAGGTTCATAGGTAGGTACTAGGCTATCGGCCCTAGGGCCCATACAAGCCTAGCCAAAAAATGTGCCCTGGCTTTCACCACCCAAGAAAATTATTTTCCTGTGCCCCTGTCGAGCAGAGCCACAGAAGTGATCCCCGGGTGAATTTCCCATTTCCCATCCAATCATCAAGATTTTTCTTGAAGAGTGCTAATGAGGAGCTCTGTTTGACATAGATAGGTAGTCTGTTCCAGAGTATGGGAAGTCTCTGGGACAGGAATCTATCCCTCCAGCATGTTCTGTTTATTGTGGTGACAAGGTTAAGGTCCCTAGAGCATGTAGCTCGGAGGGATTGGGATTTCTTTAAGTGGAGCATGTCCAACAGCTCTGGGTTTGACATAGCTTTGTATGTTAGGCAGAGATCGCCCCTGAGTAGGCGATATGCGATGGAGTAAAGCTGTAGTTTTTTGAGATGGTCTGCATAGGGCATATGTTTGAGGCCAGTAATCCTCTTTGTGAGGTATTTCTGTGGTCTTTCCAGTTGTTGTAGATGTCTTGTGAGGTACATACCAAAAGGGGCGTTGTACTCTATAATGGGTCTTATGAGTGATGAGTAGAGGCGAACAGTGACCTCTTTCTCGGGATGAGAATCCTTTTGTGATGAGATGAGCCACGTAGAAGGATTTCCTGACCACTGTGGCAATGTGATTATCAAAGGAGAGACTACTGTCCACCTGTGTCCCAAGGTCTCTTATCACATTTTCGGCATTAAGTAGACTACCAGCTATGTGGTAGTTCATGGGTACAGAGTTTTTACCAAAGGAGATGACAATACACTTTTTGGCATTGAGCTTCAGGCCATGGCTTTGACACCAGGTATCTGTCTCATTGAGGCCCTTTTGTAGTTTGTCCACATCATTAGGAGTTTCGATTATGGCTCCTAGTTTGCAGTCATCTGCAAACTTTGTTAGCCAAAGACCTTTTGTGTTGGCCTGCACTTCAGAGAAGTAGATACCAAACAGGAGAGGACCCAGGACTGAACTCTGTGGTACTCCACTTGTCACTAGTCTGATGTCGGATTTGGAATCCGCTACTTTCACAGTGTGGATTCTGTCTGTGAGCCAGTTGGCAACCCATCTTGTGACATAGGGATTTATACCTAGTTTAGTGAGCTTATCTATAATTCCAGAGTGGGGGATGGTGTTGAAAGCCTTGGTGAGATCTAGATAAGCTGTGTGAACCATTTTACCCTGATATATGGCTTTGGTGACTGCTTCAATGAAGTCAATCAGGTTTAGGAAACATGATCTGCCTTTTACAAATCCAAACTGTGTAGGGTCCAGAGTTTGGAGATTACCAATGTCTTTGTTTATGAGTTCCATGATGATACGTTCCATGGCCTTGCAGACCAGGCTCGTCAGGCTAATGGGGCGGTAGTTCCCGGGGTCCGTCGTGGCTCCCCCTTTGTGGAGTGGGATAACTGTCGCAGTGTGCCATTCAGTGGGTACAAAGCCTGAGGTGAGGCTATGATTGAACATGGTACTTACGTAGGGTGCCAGTTCATTCTGTAGTTCATGTAGAACGCAGCCTGGGATATTGTCAGGTCCCATGAATGCTGTGTTCTTGGCTTTGGAGAGTGTGTTTTTTACCTGTGCATTAACTTCACAAACACCATAAACACATACAGAAACCAAGGTAAACTTGTCTCTGCCACCTTTCTAAACTTATTCAAAGTATTCAATACAGTTTCCCACAATAAACTTCTAACCTGCCTCTCAGATCTCAACCTTGACTGCCCCACCCTGCTCTGGTTTAATAGCTATATTAACAAGAGATTCTGCTGAAATCCAAAGCATCCATTTCTAAAATAAAAAAAAAAACTAAGTACTTTGTGTTTCCTTTGCACTTTGCTGACTGTTTTTATGATTTTGCTGCTTTATTTTGCTGATTTCTACTGTATTTTTCTACACTTTAAAAAGCTGTTATCTTGCTTTAAGTAGCTAGTACATAGCACAGCCTAGAATCAGATCTGCTGAATCTAGACTGTAGTATTACACTTGAGCACTATTCCAGCCATCTTATATTAAGAGGGCACTGCCTGCACCCTTGAGTCAGAAGTATGCAGTCTGAGCCTTATCTGAGTTGGAAATTACTGGGGGAAAGCTCATTGTGTGCTTTTAAATTTGTAGTTTTATTTTCACATGTATTTAAGCCTTGCATTTGTGCATAGCTGCACACAATTCAATGGGGTTCAATGGTGCTGTGTATAGATGAAAATGTCTTGAAAGAAACTTTTCACCACGTCATCTGTTAGTAAACCCTCCCAAGCTTCCCTGCCACATTGCAGGAAACTCAGTTGTACATTGAGAAGTGCTGACATAGTTTTCACCCCTAGCCTTCAATAGAATAAGCCCCTTTGTTAATCTTAGAGAAATTCTGGTCAAACTAGCTCACTCCCCAATAGTAGTTACAGTAAAAAACTGACATAATAGGCGATTAGTTTCCAACCATTTCTCCGGCCAACCTGATTGACATGGGCATCCTGAGGGAATGTAGTAATTGCCTCATGTATACTGACAACCGCTTACTTCTAAAACAAATACAATATGTGAGAGATGTATTTACACTATAAATTTGGAATCAGTTCTCTCAAGTAACAACAAACTGGACATCAAATAGGTTGTCAGCAACACACACATCACCCTTCACACAAAACAAGGTCACATCACATATGAGTTACTCAATATAAGCATACCAAAATATACGAGACTTTCCAAGCAGTAACCACTTGCACGCACTGCAAAGCAAATATAATCCATGACACATAACAACACACACACCAGTGTCTCAGCAAATAAGCCTGTAAGACAAAACACCTCAAAAGGAAATGTCCTGGTCCTAGGCAACTCCATAGTGAGACACACAGATGTCCCCCTCACCAGGCTGGACAAGGAGAAGGTCATGGTCAGCTGCCTGTTAGGTGCCAGGATCCATCAAATCATGTATGCACTCAAGTCACTCAGCAACAATTACCGTTATGACTATCATAGTACATGCTGGTGTGAATGACTTGAGATGTACCTCTCTGGACTACATGAAGAGAGACATGACTGAACTCTCAGATTATGTGTCCCAGGCAGGTATGTCCCTAGCTCTAAGCAGCATTCTACCTTCACTCAGGATGATGCCACAATATAGAAAAAAATGATTGATGTCAACAATTGTCTTAAGTTCTGGTGTTCAATCCAGGGGGATCCAGTATCTGTCAGCCTGGGAAGAGATGGTTGACAGATCACGCTGCTTTGCCAGAGATGGTCTTTAGCTGTTTCCTCTAGGCTTTTGGGTACTGGCAAAGAAGCTTATCTCTCCCATAATGCTTATTTAGGTAATGTCAAAACAACAAAATTTCCAACGTAAAAAAATCCACTTGGGGCAAACTTAAGGTTATGCTGCTTAATGCTAGGAGCCTAAACAGGAAACTGCACTCCCTAGAAGCACTCCTCAACTTAGAAGATGCTGACATCTGTGCAGTCACTGAGACATGGTTCAAGGCTGCAGAGAGCACCCTGGCCATGCAAGGCTGCAATGCCTTCCACACATTCAGACCCCAAAATGAGTGTGAAAAAACCACAGGTGGAGGTATATCCATCTTCGTTAAAGCCAAATACACCTCAAGACTGCTTAAACAGTATGACTCCCTTAAGCTAGTTCAGTTCCAACTAAACTAACTATAGGTAAAGCACCCTACCACATCATTGTTAGCTATAGGTCTTCCACCATGAACCAAGAGAAGCACACCACCTACATGGACTTACTAGAGCCACTCGCTATACAGCCAAACACGTTGGTCATGGGAGACTTCAACTATCCTTCCATCAGTTGGGTGACATACATGAGCACAAACAGGCTCACTCTGAGGTTCCTGAACTTTGTCAATACAAATGCCTTGGAACAGCTAGTCTGCACTCCCACAAGGGGCTCAAATGTCCTGGACGTAGTACTCCCAACATGGGGGAGGGTCACTAACCCTTGTGTGCTGCCCTCCCTGGTATGGTCAGACCATAGATCTCTCTTGTTTGAAGTAATGCTCAGAGGTGATGCCCTCACAGGAGCAAATACAATTGAAACATTTCTCCAAAGCAAACTACAGCCAACTAGGCGATGGTATAAAAAGTTTCAAAACACCTGCTAACATAGCCAACAATTACTGCTATGCAGAGGAGTGCACAAATGCCCTCTATAACCACTTAAACAACTGTATAGACTCAGCTGTACCTGACTGGATCAAAACCAGGTCCTCTTGAAAAAACAGGTCACCCTGGTGGATCTCAAGTATAAATAGGTTATATAACAACAAGAAGAAACTATTGTCTAAAACTAAAAACAAGAGAGATGTTACTCAGCAGAAGAAGAATAACCTCCGCAGTTTTAACAAGCAAATCAGATATCTTGGAAAGTCTCTAAAGCTAGTTACAAAGTTAAATTAGCATCCTTAGCTAAGGGTAATCATAAGGCATTTTAGGTACATCCAAAATCTAAAAGGGAATGCCCACCTATGTGCCAAACTTACAGTGGACTGTACCTCTCATGCTGAACTTGTGGAAAATGCCAACCTGCTAGCTGGCAGAGTTGATGTAGTCTTCACCCCCCTGTCTCCACAAGCCATACCTCAAAGCACACCTGACACCAGTTCTCTACTTAGTATCTCCACAGATCAGGTCCTATCCATACAATCCAAGGCCAAAAACGTGGCCTACGTGGGACCAGATAACATCCCAAGCTGCTTACTAAACAATCTAAAACATGAGCTAGTGGAACCTCTTGGCACTCTCTTTAACCTCAGACTGAGCACTGGCTTTGTTCCAGCAGAGTGGAGAGCAACAGCAGTAATCCCCTTGCACAAAGGAGGTCCATCAGCCAACCCTGGGAATTATAGTCCCATAAATCTAATTGGTCTTATCTGCAAAGCCATAAAGAATCATCATGGACCTTATCAATAAGGGCATAGATGATATTCAAACTCTTGACCCAACCCAGTTTGGCTTTGTTAAGGGTAGATCATGTTTAATGAAATAGTAGTTTTCTCTGAGAATGTCACCAAGGCCCTGGATGAAGGCAAAACCATACATACTGCCTATCTTGACATAGCCAAGGCTTTTGACACAATTCCCCACTAAGATATCATTTAGAAACTCTCCCAGCTGGGGATTAACCCATACATCATTAGATGGGTAGCCAACTGGCTCACCAACAATGCATACTGTCAAAATTGGGGATTCCATCTCTTCCAGTAGACCAGTTACCAGTGGCATACCACAAGGATCTGTGCTGGATCCTCTACTGTTTGGAATATTGGAATTCCTGGCAAAAGTAGATGACCTGTGGCTTGTCAAGTTCACTGATGATTGCAAAGTGGGTGCAGTCATTGAGTCCCCAAACATTGTTAACATATTACAAAAAGGGCTAACACAGACAATTGATTGGTGAAAAAGCCACAGACTAAAACTAAATGCAAAAATGAGTATCCCTTTTGGCAAAGAGGAAGGCCCTGCAAATTACAACATTGACAGCAGCTCTCCCCCCAAGCTCAAAACAGGTGGTGCAAGATTTGGGAACACAGGTTGATAGCAGTCTAAACTTCGATCCCCATGTGCCCACAGTGGCAAGGAAAGCTTTCTACATTGCACATCTCATAAGTAAGGGTATCACATCCAAGACTAATGATGTTATAACTCCTTTGTACTCAACCCTTATCAGACCACAAATAGAGTGCAGCACTCCCTTTTGCACATACCTCACCTGCAGCAGTAGGAGAGACCACAGAGGTTTCTCACCAAGAAAATTCAGGGCCTACAAAACATGACCTACATGGAAAGTCTGAAAGCCCTGTCATTATTTTCTGTATCCTACAGGCTGCTGAGAAGCAACTTGTGCCTGGCCTACAGAGCAGATATGTGTGTGTGTGTGTGTGTGTGTGTGTGTGTGTGTGTGTGTGTGTGTGTGTGTGTGTGTGTGTGTGTGTGTGTGTGTGTGTGTGTGTGTGTGTATGTGTGTGAGTATACATGTATAATGTGGAAGCCTATGAAAAATTTACAGAGTATGTGAACATATACTCAAAATGCATACAAAAGAATGAACCTTGCCGATTTTAGGTTTAAATTTCTTCTTTTATTTTGAACTGTATAGGTATAACTTTGACTTCAAAATGCCCGCCTTTGCATGTGTATGTGTTCCATATCTTGTCCAGAGGCATTACTGTTTGTCTTACTGTTACTTTTCTGCATTATGATTTATGCGTTATAATGCACCAGTTACATTACCACTACTGAGTTTTACACACTTTGCCCAGGCATCTGTAGCAGCTGGTGACAGAAAGGAGGAATGATGAGGCTATGCCTGCTCACCTCTGTTCAAGGGAGGGATAGGGACAATGCTCTGATGTGAGGCAGGTGATCCTTATGGCCCTGGGCCTTGGTAAAGACTGGAACCATAAACAAAAGCTGGGCTAGGTGAACAACTTAGGCAATTAGGGGATCCTCCTGAATGATGCAGTGCAAGTGTAGAGCCTCGAAGCACTGCTTCATGCCACCCTATGCCAGTATCAGTGATGTAGTGCTACAGGGCTCTACCCCTGCACTGCATCATTCAGAAGGATTCAGTGCAGGGTTAGAGCCCCATAGCACTGCATCCTTCTGAATGATGCAGTGCAGGGGTAGAGCCTCATAGCACTGCTTCATGCCACCCTATGCTAGTATCAATGATGGCTCCCAGCCTCACTCTCCTCCTTTATCTAGCTGGTAACTCTAACATAGAGGCATTATACACCTGAGTGATCCTGAATAGCTAACAGTGTGGAGTGCTTAGAGGATCTACAATTCTACAAAAGTCTGAGCAACCCATGTAATTGCCATGGCATGGATCTGCAAAAAAAAAAAACTTGCAGAGCAATATGCAGGATTTATTATCAGTGGGAGAAATGAGTGAATGGATGGTTATGAGCAGCATGGTCATACAAATAGGTGTGTGTGTGTGTGTGTGTGTGTGTGTGTGTGTGTGTGTGTGTGTGTGTGTGTGTGTGTGTGTGTGTTTGCGGGCCTGCCTGCGCATGTATGTGTGTGTATGTAAAACCAGAATTTAAACAAAGCCAACATGCATTGTAATAGTGCATTATCTATAAATCATATTCACTAATGCCTAAGTGTGCACGATCTGTATTCAAGAACTTCCCTACCACATTTTTGTGCTTTCTAGTCACTCAGAAAGAATACACTAACCCCCGGATTCTGCAAGCCTTGCATGGTGTGCAGGATTAGTGCAGGAGCTCTAGCAGGCAATATGTCTGCCGTGTGATCCAGGAATAGCCTGCAGGGGCATGCATGAGCACTTCTGCACTAGTCCTGCACGGACTCAGCCCCTGTATGCAAATTACCCCATTTGCAGGAGAAATCCATTCAAATGAGGTGAATTTGCGATCCAGGAAGCTGGAGACTGGCAATGCAGAACTAGTGTAATCTGCAGAAATGTACTCGGTTAGTAACCGAGTACATTTCTGCAAATTCCAAAACGGAGCTGTGACAGCTCCAAATAAAGGGTGCATATCAGTCAGGAAGCATGCCAATGGCCAAGTATAAGGCCACTTGCATTGAAAACAGCTTAAAAAAAAAAATCAACTTTTATTTTTTTTTAGCCGATCTCGGCTGTTTAAGTGTAGGGCAGAGGCACGGAAATGGGATCGGGGGGAAAATAAGAAAATAAACCTAAAATAAGCATTCTAACTAAAAATCACTATTCTGCAATTAAAGTCAATGGCAGGCAGAAGACAACATGGCCAGTGCATAGTGGTTGCTAAGGGGGGAGGCTCAGTGCGAGACATGTAACTATGTATTAGCAGGCAATTCTATACAAATGAGGGGAATGATAGTAAATCCCAGTTTTCCCCAGCATGCTAGTCAGGTCCCAACAGTGTAAGAGCAGGAATAGCTTGGTGCAAACCTAGGAGTTAGCTGACATCATAGGGGGTGTGTCAAGCATACTGTAAGCGGATTGAAGCCTTGTAGCTCAGGTTTGCTCCTAGCTAAGCACAGCTAAGCAAGGGTGTGTGTCTGAGTCTGCCTAGCACTCTTTACATTGCCTAAATGGGTGTGTGCACCGCGTACTGGGCTTTAAAAAAAAAAAAAAAAAAAAAAAAAAGGAAAACCAGGCAATAGCAGCTCTGTGCACATTTGAGCACTGTGTTTGTGCAGCGCACCCCTGAGCTTAAACAGGAAGGAAATGGGAAGGGAAAACAGCAGTAGGAAGTTAATCAAGGAGAACTAGCATAGCTGGCAGGTGAAATGTATCAGAACCAGCCAATTACACAGGCAGCAGACCAGCCCAGCCCAGAACACTACTATAAACTATGCACACACCTTCCACTCTGTTTTTTCCCTTACTCTACACCACCGGTGTATACAAGTGGGGAAGTTTTAACAAACAAAACAACAAAATGATAGGGGCTGCAATAGCTATCATAGAACTTGTGGAAGAGTCTGAGGGTGGTGAGGATGTGAATGCTGTCAACCAAACCACAGTGAGAAGACGGAGAAGGGTGTACAGACCCAGGGTAACCTACCAAGGGCTACATGAGCTGGAGATAATGGAGCGCTATAGGGTAGACAGGGACCTCCTACAGCAAATTGTTGAGCTGTGCCGGCCACACCTCATACACAGAACTAACAGAGGGGGAACCCATTCCAGTGGATACCAAGGTATGTGTAGACCTAAGAATACTAGCTACAGGTACCTTCCAAAGGCCAACTGGGGATATGATGGGGATCTCACAGGCATCAGCATCCAGGGTACTCCACCAATTCCTGGATGCCATGTCAGCACATGCCGGTGAGCATGTATATTTCCCCAACACCCGTGAGGCGTTGGGCAGCAATATGCAACTGTTCCACCAAATAGCAGAATACCCTGAGGTAGTGGGTGCTATAGACTGCATGCACATATGCAACAAAGCACCACTCGGTGAGCTGGGTAGGGTCTACATCAACCGCAAGGGCTTCCCCTCCATCGACTGCTAGGTTGTGTGCAATGCCCAGGGCATAATAATGAATGTGTGCGCTGGCTGCCCTGGAAGCTATCACAATTCCCACATCTGGCATCTCACACAGCTGTACCAGAGATTTGCCAATGGGGACATCCCTGACGGTCACCTCGTGGGGGGTGCTGGATACGCACTGGAGCCATGGCTAATGACACCATCAGAAATGCACACACCTGAGCAAGAACTCCATAATGAGGCACACGCACAGGCCAGAATTATAATAGAGCATGTGTTTGGGATGCTCAAGTCACGGCTCCAGTGCCCAGACACATCCGGTGGAGACTTGCAGTACTCACCAGCTATATGTACCCATATTGTCATTGTATGTGCCATGCTACACAATATGATTCTGCAGAAACAGCTGCAGCAGGAACAGCATGGGGCAGAGCCACACAGCCCCCACCATTGCCAAAGCCTGCACAGGCACAGAATGACTCAGAGGAAGAACAACCTCAGCCTGCCCCAGTAGGCAGAAGGAGGTGTGCCCAGTATGCCCTGGCCTTGGCAAAGAAGCAATGCATAGCACATACACTGACACAGGAGAGACCCAGGGAATAACACCTCTCTCTGACTCTCACATACAGTAAAAGGGATGCCAAAAATGACACTACCTATGCTCATCCATGTGTAGGGAGTGTACTATGTGCATTTGACATAGGCAGCCCTGCAGCACCACCCTCAATACTGGGACACCCACAAGGTAAGTGACTCACACATGCCAGTCAGGGAGGTTCACATACCCAACAACAGTCACAGCCAGCAGGACAGGTGTAGACAAACACAAACAAAGGCTGTGCTATGGCCTCTGAATTATGCATATGGGTACCCCCCCCACCCCCCCAGGCCTACACAGAAAGACTACAGCAGGTCAGGCAGTGGGATGTTAGTTCTGAAGGGTGGGAAGTCAGAAACTAATATGTAGGTCAATCAAAGCTAAGACCTGTAGTACACTGATATGCCTCTAGTCAGCATGATAGGTTAGAATACAGAATGAAATGAAGTACCTGACATACCAGTACCATCATAGCAAATGTGTACAAGTGTCTGGTGTGCCCCTGCATCTTACTTAGAATGTAATAACAGTCAGGTGTGTCCCCCCAATCCTGTGTAAAAATGTAGTAACAGTCAGGTGTGCCCCCCCAATCCTGTGTAGAAATGTAAAAACAGTCAGGTGTGCCCCCCCAATCCTGTGAAGAAATGTAGAAATAGTCAGGTGTGCCCCCCCAATCCTGTGTAGAAATGTAGAAACAGTCAGGTGTGCCCCCCCAATCCTGTGAAGAAATGTAGAAATAGTCAGGTGTGCCCCCCCAACCCTGTGTAGAAATGTAGAAACAGTCAGGTGTGCCCCCCAATCTTGTGAAGAAATGTAGAAATAGTCAGGTGTGCCCCCCAATCCTGTGTAGAAATGTAGAAACAGTCAGATATGCCCCCAATCCTGTGAAGAAATGCAGAAATAGTCATGTGTGCCCCCTCAATCCTGTGTAGAAATGTAGAAACAGTCAGGTGTGCTCCCCCCAACCCTACTTATTTATTTAGTAACTGTCTGGTGTGTCTCCACCCCAATCTGATGTACATCGTAACAGTCAGGTGTGCCCCCCCACAACCCTATGCAGAAATGTAGTAATATGTTTGTGTATGTATAATACCAGTGGAACACAGATGCACAGAGGTGGCCAAGGTAGCAGGATAGGTTGTAGAATCTGCACAATATGCAGGTATGTGTGTGCTAGGTTGGTGTGTGTTTCGTATTGTGTGAGAGTGGTCGGTATGTATGCATGTTGAGGTAAGACCTGGTGGCCATTGTCCACTACCACTGATGACAGGGACAAGTCCACACAACTACAGTGCCAAACACAATACCCACCAGTATAACACAAGCTAACAGTAAGCCATTGCAAATGCATGGTGGTAATATGTGTCACCATCTGAAAGACCAACATGGCATGGCTGTTGGGCTAGATATACAAGCAGTACACAGGGGAAAGTACCCCAGACATACAGTATATATTGTGTCACTGTGAAATGGACACACCCTTGGAATAGTACATACAGGTATGCATCACATTATCTGGTCCTGTAGTAGGAGATACCGGTGTTCTCTGCCCAAACACTCACAGATCACAAAGGAGGTAGGACTGATGTATTGTGAAACAGCTGACGTACCTAAACATGCAAGCATAACTGGAATGCCCAATGCATATCTGTGTGTCAGATGCAAGTAGTGTCCATAGCACACATGCACCCAGCTCACTCATACACCGCCCACAGGTACTTCTCTGGTTGCACCCCTGCTGCGGGGAATGGGTACAATATGACCCCACCTGTATATGGCAATAGTCAAAGAATGCAGCATGCAGTGCAGGTGAGCCATGCAGGTGTGTCAGCAGCTGTAGGTAGCATCCTGCCAGCATCCACACCACCTGATCAAGACTGATAGAAGATATTGGCAGGAACACCTAGCACACCTACCCTGTCACCCTTGGAGAATGTACTGTATGGCTGTCTGCGACTGTAGGACTGACAGAATGCAAAGGCCTGCTACATCTGGCCCGCATCAGCAGCTAATGGTCCACAGGCCTCTGCCAAGGACCTGTGTCTCACACGTACTGCCAATGCATGTTATGTCATGGACACCCAATTAGCAACACAACACACTCCACATACGCCATATCCATGGCCATGTGGACAAACCACAGTAACATGTCCACCATGTCCCACTGCATGAACTGTGGACCAACACCAACACACAGCCATGATGGGGTGATAACCACAGGGAAAGTATCAGAGAATGTATGCATACTGTAAGGAAGAGGAGAGAATAACAGAGGGTGGGAGGTGAGAGAGTGGGCAGCAAGGAATGTGCACAGTCTGACACAAAGCTGTGTGCACACACTATCCCTGGCTGTAAAGACATAAATGGGTGGCTACATACCTGCCCATACACCACAATAGGGGTAATGTCCTGAATCATGGCCCATGCCTCTGGGTAACCTGTGTGAATCTGTACAGCTGTGAGGTATTGCCATAGCAATATGAGGCCATGCTGTCATGTTGATGGATGTACAATTATGGGATCCCCTGCCAGCACTGTACCAAGGTGATAAACCGGATACACAGATCCAGCAGCAAGTGTCTGCAGCTCCCCCTCCAGGATGGCATAACCTACCATGAATATGTAGGCATCTGCCCACAATACTGCACACAGCTGCAGTCACCCTTGTCCCCAAGACATCAATGTGAGCAGGAATGATCACCTGACCATACATGAGGACAGAAAATATTACAGTGTATAACAGTACACATGTCTGAATAACTCTGCTAACAGAAGTACCATGTAGCTGAAGCAGCACAGACACAATCAGCTACAGTACACACTATCTCATGCACACTTTGTCCCCATATTGCCAAATGGTCGATGGATACCCTGCAGAAACAGTGTGCTACCTGTAGGTGTACAACACAAAGGTCTGCACTGGAGTACAGACTACCTGGAATCGATCCATACATGCAATACAGAAGGGCATACTGGGCATGCTCACACACTTAGAGAAATGAAGGTGATGTCAGACAACAACATACTGAAAAGTCATACTGGGCATGCTCACACACATACACATGAAGACCATGTCTGCAAACAACAGTGGACCAGACATATCTGGCAGTTGCAGATGTTAGTGCAGACATTCCTCAGTATGCACCACTCATGGTTTGCACACACAGTGGATAGGAATACAGACATATATCCAAGGACAACACACTATAATAAGCCAAAGGTTGACGTACATAGATGTGTGGAAGAGAGTGACTGTGACAAGGAGCCATCCATCATGTGGCGTGTCCCACCTAACACACAAACAAATGGATACAACCACATGAGGTTCAGATGTCATTCACTGTAGATACTAGCCACTGGTATCTGTCAGCATTACAGACTGTGTGGTGCAAGTGCTAGCTGTGCAACATGACTGTACAAGGACATAGTCATCTAGCAGTTGTATACACGTACCTGTGGAATATAGCCCTGCGTGTGTCCGCATGTGGTGCATCAACCTCTAAATGAATGGGTTATGGCCCATGCGCACACACTGCCCTCCCCATAGCCCTACTATGACAAGCATGCTGAGGTCATCTACTTTGAAATACACCTTTGGGAAAATTGCAGCCCAGTGATCTCTGTGGTGCATCCTATAACTGCATACTGCTGTAGTATGACAAACAAGTTAGGTAGGCATTCTAAACTCAGACTTGGCAACTGTGTGTGTGTGTGTGTATGTGTGTGTGTGTGTGTGTGTGTGTGTGTGTGTGTGTGTGTGTGTGTGTGTGTGTGTGTGTGTCTTTCACAGTTTGTGTAGAGAGTAATGCTTTTTAGGCTAGTCACACTTCCTACAATTCAAAGTCCCTACTTTGGCAAGGCTGCTGATGTCATCCACCTTGAAATACACCTCTGAGAAGGTTGTAACCCAGTAATCTCTGTGGTGTGTCCCATAACTGTGTACTGCTCTAGTGTAATGAACTAGTTAGGTAGGAGTTCTAAACCCAGACTTGGCAACTATGTGTGTCTGTCGCAGTCTGTGTAGAGAGCAATGTTTTTAAGGCTAGTCACACTCGCTACATTTCAAAGGCCCTACTTTGGCAAGGCTGCTGATGTCATCCACCTTGAACTAGACCTCTGGGAAAGTTGTAGGCCAGTAATCTCCCTGGCATGTCCTATAACTGCATACTGCTGTAGTGTGATAAATTAGTTAGGTAGGTGTTCTAAACCCAGACTGGGCAACTGTGTTTGTGTGTATGTCTCTGTGTAGAGAGCAATGCATTTTAGGCTAGTCACACTCACTACACTTCCAATGCTCTACTTTGGCAATCCTGCTGTTCTCAGTCACTGTGAAATGCACCTTTGGGGAAGGCATACTCAAGTTCTCCCCATGGTGTGTCCTGTAACTGCTTCATGCTGTAGTGTGATATGGAACCCTGGTAGGGGTGCTATCCACACATGACAGTTGTGGATGTTTTGTCTGTGTTTCTATGTCTGTGTAGGGAGCAGTGCATTTTAGGCTAGTCACACTCACTACACTTCCAATGCCCTACTTTGGCAATCCTGCTGATGTCATTCACTGTGAAATACACCGTTGGGGAAGGAATACTCCAGTTCTCCCTGTGGTGTGTCCTGTAACTGCATAATGCTGTAGTGTAATATGGAACTCTGGCAGGGGTTCTATCCCCACACATGGCAGTTGTGGATGTTTTGTGTGTGTTTTTATGTCTGTGTAGGGAGTAATGCATTTTAGGCTAGTCACACTCACTACACTTCCAATGCTCTACTTTGGCAATCCAGCTGATGTCATTCACTGTGGAATACACTATTGGGGAAGGGGTACTCCAGTTCTCCCCATGGTGCATCCTGTAAGTATGCAATACTGTAGTGTGATATGGAACTCTGTAAGGGGTTCTATCCCCACACATGGCAGTTGTAGATGTTTTGTGTGTGTTTCTATGTCTGTGTAGGGAGCAATGCATTTTAGGCTAGTCACACTCACTACACTTCCAATGCCCTACTTTGGCAATCCTGCTGATGTCATTCACTGTGAAATACACCTTTGGGGAAGAAGCACTCCAGTAATCTCCATGGCTCAGCCTATAACTGTGTAATGCTGTAGTGTAATAAACTAGTTAGGTAGGAGTTCTAATCCCGAACATGATGTGTGCATGTGTGACTGTGTTTGCAATTCATATCCTGTGTGGAGATGGCTGTGAGTGTGTAACAAATGGACTCAATGGGGAGTGGGTTTTGCAAATTTCTTATATGGTGGCCTTAGTATATGTTACAATGTCCACCATACAGGGATAACAGATGTGGAATAGCTGTGAGGTTGGGGTGCAAATCCATACCCCTACATGTGACATCAAGGCCAGGCGAACAAAGTGAGCAGCCCTAGTATTACCCAGAGAACACTCTAAACCCATGTCTCATACACACACACACACACACACACACACACACACACACACACTTGCCTAGGCAACAGCCACTATGTTGCTAGTACCCTGCATATTGCCCACTGATAGTAACCATGGTGTGACTGCAGTGGGCTACAGTGGCCATGGCACTCTGGCCATAAGTCCAATAGGCACGTAGATGCTGACAGTGCACCTTCCCCATGTTCCCCACTGGACCCTGCAACACCTGTGATGCCATCAAATGTGACCCACAAATGACATACCATGCCTGAGAACATGCCCTGTATGGACAGATGCCACTGACAGCAGGGGATACTGGTATCATGCTATCAATGTATGTGCTGGATCAAACTGCAGTCCATTAACAGTTCCTGCCACATGAGGCCAGGACTGGCACATCTGATGTTAACAATCTGTATACACAACATGGGCCAGACACCCCAGGTACAGTTCCACATGTCACTGTACATGCATGTGGGAGGTGTGCACATCCCAGACACCGTCCATGTCATGGACTAAAGAACACATACATGGCAAGCAATGCACAGCATTGGCCACACGCAAGAGTCACCCAGGTGACTGGATGGTGAATACAATATCCACCCGTGTGGTCAATTCCAGACACTACAGCCCTGAGTCACAATGCAGACCATTGTTATGTGGCCTGATGCCAAGGTATACCCATCACCTAGCCTTGTATAGCCATCTGGCACAGTCGACCACTACACACTCACGAAGCAATGCACCCATGCATGTCATTACTGGCCCACTGTGTCTGTGTGTGTGTTGTATGATGCATATGACCACATTCACACTCACTACAACCCCCATTG